>NC_136483.1:116529801-116544801 GCF_053919585.1 Euprymna scolopes
CTGTCATGAATAGTCCCTGCTAATAATTCGAAGATTGTCAATCTCATAAAAAGCTTCCACTCCTTTTATAAGGTTTCTACATAACTAAACTGAAAATCAGTCCATTTCATCAATTAATCCTTATTGTCGTGTGGCATTTATCCTTGATATATGGTAATATTTTTTTAGCAAAGAAGAACATGATGACTTTCACAATAAGATCATTGTCTCAGAACACAGACGTAGATACAAACATTTAAATAACATTCAAAATACAAAAGTATGCAAAATTCTACCTTTAAATATACAAAAGCCTAAAGATAAGAAACTATGACAACAAATAAAGAGAAGTGTTTCCTTATAATTGCATGAAATCCAATACAGCCCATACATCTAATATATAAACTTTAAAGGAGAAATTATATATGGATATATCCATTTAATTTTATGTAATGAAACTGACAATGATCTTAGTGAATTTAAAATATTTCTTAAATGCTGTAAGTATAATATATCACAGGTTGTGCCCTAAGTTAGTGTAAATTAAGGATTCAGCGTTGGTTAATTAAAAGACTTAACTCAGGTGTATGTTTATGCTAACATTTGTAACATGTAAATTCTATGATTATATTTTATATGTGTATAAAGAAGCTGCTTTGTGTGAGGTTACATTCTTAACAATTTAAATAATAATGCATTTGTTTTGTTATGAAATATCAGAACTGACATAATGATTCAGCTAAAAAAAAAAAATCACCTTAAATACGATAATTATGGTTGATAATCATAATATAAAGACTAATTCTTAAATAACCAAATCTGATTCTTAAACCATCCTGTCCGATAACTGCCTACATTTAAACAATTATTTTCTTTGCACTTTGGGTCTCCAACACCAAGAAAAGAATACATACTACTTTATTTGGTAGCATGCATATCAATCTTGTCAACTGCTTTTACAACCTGCATCAAATCTATCAGTATATCAAATCTATCAGTATATCAAATCTATCAGTATATCAAATCTATCAGTATACTGATTTTCAATAAATATTTCATAATTTACCGTTTTTATCAGTACAGGGTGAAACGATAAATTTGTCGTCCTAAAGAAAACAACACTACAGCTTAATTTATTTTTATTTCGGACTATTAGTCTCATCTTTATTAGTTGTTTTTCATCTTTTATTGGTTTGTTTATTCACAACGTTTCGGCCAATTATTCCTCTGGCCCTCGTCAGTCAATCCCACCCAAAAGCGTGCCAGAGGTTTAATTGGCCAAAATGTGGTGAGACGACACCAACTACGGATGGCAGTGATGGCTGAGAATGCAGTTAGGAGATTCGAAGTTCCTATCCGTCGCGGTTACCACCTGACGATATAATATATATAATGCTCATCTCAAAAATGAATTCCAATTAAGGAATAATATATAAACACTACAGCTTTATTTTAAAACTTTTATTGATAAAATCAATTCATATAACTTGATTATGTAGTAGAGCTGACATCTATTCAATGTAGTCGCCTTCAGCCTCAATCACCACCTTGATACATGTCCGGAACTGGGAGCATGCCTTTTTCACAAGTGCTGGCAGGAGCCCAGTGAATACTCAGTGGATGACGGCGATCAGGCTGGCTTTCATGTCATAGGAAGTCATGTTGGTGATGTTCTCGACGTATAACCAAATGAAGTAGTTCGGCTGGTTCAGGTCAGGGGAGAAGGTGGGGGGGTAGTGAGAGAAGAGTACAAAGTTGTAGCACTTCTTCTGAAGTCAAGCACACATTACACAAGTTCACTGTATGAGTTGCGCAAATAAAACTTCTATTGTTTATGTTAATATTATCTTTAAAGTCCGCATTGAATTAAAATCATGATTTACACTGCATATTTTATAATATACTATACTTTAATTATTACATAAAAACTGAAAAAAATAACAAATCACATGTAGACAACAGTAATGATTCAGTTAAAACATTTATTTTATTGATATTTTTCAGTTTTTATTCATAGCACAATGGTCACCATGTTTAGCTGTTAATTGAAAGGTTGATAGTTCAAACTCACCCAGCAGTTATTATTTTTCATTTTATTATTTACTCTTTTCGAATTTAACTAAACACCTACATGACTTACACGTTATTTATTGAGATAAAAAATATTTATTGTTTACAAAAAGAAAAATTATTTATTATATTAAATCCACTAGAATGGTTAGAAAATGAGCCTGTCATTTTTTTTAACAAAATATTTGATGAAATTCCACTTTTTACCTTTAAAGATCTTTGCATTTTCTCATATATTAAAATACTGAAAGTTTTTGAAGCAATTTACATTCAATAATCAAGCAATAATCAATCAAGCAAGCAAACAGGATCCTGAACAGAAGCGTACATCATCAATGGACATGAGGTCATTTCGTCAGCATCAGACAAGGCCAAACTATTTGCCAAGAACTTTGCAACTAATTCTACCCTATGCAACAAAGGCCATCAACTCCCCGTATTTCCTCCTATAACGGACAACACGGTCTGCAACATACAAATATCTGTGCGTGAGGTTGCCAAGCTAATCAAGAACCTTGATTCCAGTAAAGCAACTGGTCCTGACGGCATTCCAATCATTGTGCTGAAAAAGCTTCAACCAGAACTTGCCCCCATACTTACAAAATTCTTTAAGCGTTGCCTTAAAGAGAAGTGCTTCCCAATACTCTGGAAAACCTCATCAGTATGCCCTGTATTTAAGAATTCAGGTGATAAGTCATCTCCCTCTCAGTACAGACCAATAAGTCTCCTGTGTGTCATGAGTAAGCTGCTGGAATTCATATTAAATAAAGGAGTAGTCATCCACCTTGGCAGAAATAACCTTCTTAGTGACATACAATATGGTTTCCGTTCTGCCAGATCTACAGCAGATGTGCTAACTGTTATATCTCATAGGATTAGCGAATCTCTTGACAAAGGCTTCCTCTCTAGGGCAATTGCTCTTGACATATCAAAGGCCTTCGATTAGGTATGGCATAAGGGCCTACTTCACAAGATTTCCAGCTACGGTATAACTGGAAATGTGTTCTCAATCATTAAATCATTTCTCTCTGATAGGCTCATAAGAGTAGTGGTTGATGGGCGGAAATCAGAGACCCTCAATATTAATGCTGGAGTCCCTCAGGGATCCATCTTGGGCCCAACTCTCTTCCTGATCTGTATCAATGATCTCCCAAAACACATACTTAAATCATCCGTTGACATCTATGCTGATGACACGACCATCTATGGCAACACATCAAAGGCCATAAATGACAAAGTTCTCTCTGATTCTCTCTCCTCTGATCTTGAGCGCGTGTTACAGTCGGGGAGGAGGCGGCTGGTTACTTTTAATGCATCTAAAACCAAGCTCCTATCTTTACATCATCAATGCTCTGATTCCCATCTGGCATCAATTGAAATGGATGGCTCTCGTCTAGGGGAAGCTCGATGTTTCGATAAGCTTAAATGGAACACGTACATCAAGGTCACTGGAAAAATCGTAGGATCCTCCAGAAGATATCTCACTCCTGATGCAATTCTCTATCTATATAAAAGCCAAGTATGTCCAAGGATGGAGTACTGCTGCCACATCTGAGCAGATGCTGCTAAAAACAGCCTATCCTGCCTTGAAAGAGTACAAAATAGGCTTCGTGGCCTAGTCGGTGATGCCCTTTTCTCTTCCCTGCAATCTCTCTCCCACAGGAAAGACGTTGCAAGCCTGTCTTTGTTTTATCGTTACTACCATGGCAGGTGCTCGTCTGAGCTCCAATCTCTGGTCCCCCTCCCCAGTCTTTCATAATAAACACCCGACTAGCTGAAACCACTGTCAAAAATTTTCCCTACTCCTTATCTGTGCCAAAATCAAAACGTAGATTCCATGAACAAAGCTTCTTTCTAAGAGCTGCACGCCTGTGGAACTCTGTTCCGGTTGCCTGTTTCCCACCTGACTAAAACCTGGATGTCTTCAAGTCCAATATAAACAAATTCCTGATGAACCAACATTTTATCAAATCTCTAATACTAACGTACTGTACACACAATAACCCTTATCCCCGAGTGGCTTCCGGGCCTTGATAAGTGGTGACTTCCTTGTAAAAAAAAAACTAAAATAAAAAAATAATTTTAGAAATAGATATTAGAACAACATTACCTTAACTCCAAGGCAATGTCAAGTAGAGACAGCTAGTGTGTGTGTGTATGCATTAGTCAACAGAAAAAGCCCAATTTTCCTCCACAACAATACCTGACTGCATGATGCTAAACCGACCCTGAAGAAGTTTAACGAATTAGACGATGAAACTCTGCCTCATTTGCCACTCTCTCCAGACCTCTAACCTAGCGACAACCACTTTTTCAAGCATCTCGACAACTTTCTGCATGAGAAATGCTTCAAAAACCTATGCGATATCAAAAACACCTTCAGTGACTTCATCACCACCAAAATGCAAGATTTTTACATTAATGGCATAATTGAAATTCAACTACTCTTCGTTTTTGGATATCTCTCTATCTGGAATAAATAAATAAATAAATAAATAAATATATATATATATATATATATATATATATATATATATATATATATATATATATATTAATAATTAGACGATTTCAATATTTTTACTGACTCTGTTCTAAATTACTAATTCCAATTTCGATTTTTAAAAAATTTCTAAATACAGAGTTGTTTTTTGTTTGTTTGTGGGAGATTAGATTATGCCAAAGTATGTGCATAGTTTTACTAATAGTTTAAAATCAATAAATATTTATCATTTTATGATTATTCTGAGCCGTGGAAAATAAGATTTAAAAAAAAATGTTTTGGGGCATTTGAAAATAGATATAATTTTTTCAATTCCCAAGTCTGATTCCTATTAATTTAGCCATCACTAGTATATATATCTATAATATAAAGCTGAACGTCTGTGTGTGTGTGTCTGGTCACGAATAGGCTCCTATATGGTTGACTATTATAGAAAACTGATCACATATAATGATAGAAGATGTTTCGAGACACAGGAATGGGTATGTTTGATCTGGCATAATGATGATTCATTAAAATTGTGGGGTCTGCATACACACCTGGTCCACAAAGTATGGAAATAAAAAATTAAAAAATTAAAAAAAAAAACCTTTACAAGAATTTTGGATATAGATATACATAATAATACTTTGATAAGTATGTTTTAACTTAAATAGGGATGGTATAATAAAATTGTAGGGTCTGCATTTATGCCTGGCCTCCATAGAATGGAAATAGGCACAAACTTTAATAAAGACTTTTCATATCTATCTGCGTAAGTATACTTTGATAATTACGTTTCAGTTTGAAGAAATATGGTATAATAAAATTATGGGGTGTTCGTTCGCGCCTGACCTCCATAGAATAGAAATATGTCACAAAGTTTAACAAGGTTTTTTTAATATAGATCCACAGAATATTGTGATAAGTGTTTCAGCGTGAATAGATATGGTATAATAAATTATGGGGTTTATTTATTTTATTTTTACTTTCATCATATTTTGCTTTGGTTTTGATACCCCCAAATTCGAAGCTATCTCTTTACAACCCTTCCTTTTCATAACCTATCATACTTTCATAAATCAAAGTCCATTTTCTGTAGGCTGTTTTTGAACCCAGTCAACGACGGGTACTTTTGCTAGTGTATATATATATATATATATATATATATATATATATATATATATATATATATATATATATATATATGAACAAACAGTTAATAAAATATGTTAAAAAACACTTTGAAATGAGTTAAAAATATATTTAATCTTAAAAGGAAACACTAGATAAATGAATAGTCCTTAATCCGCGGAGTTTCGAAGAAATACTTTCCTTCTCATCAGAAGGAAGGAATTAGCAAAATGCGGGATCGGATTTTGCATGCAGAAGTATTTGATGAAACAACAAGTAAGTCAAAGATCTTACTTGAAAACAAAAAAAAGTGAAGCAGAGGGAATATGGTGAGGAAAAAGGTGATTACACATGAATGGATAGTCTGGTGGAAGATAAAAAATCCAGTGACGGTAAAATCCAAATGTAAAACTTCAAGAAAGTTAAATGAATTTCCATTTGTACAAGTAAAATCCAAGGAAATCCCGTAATTGGAAGAAGATGGTCCATAATAATCCAAAGGCAGAAATCCATGGAATAATTCACAAAAATGTGTACAAGGAAAATATATATATATATATATATATATATATATATATATATATATATATATATATATATATATATATATATATAAGAGAGAGAGAGAGAGATAAAATAAGGTAATGAAAGACTCCAAAGAAGACACATGTAAAAAGGAATCAAAAAGAAAGAAAAAATTAGGCGAACAAGAAAAAATGATCATCAAACTGATGCACTAAGAATTAGTCAAAACTTCATCATTTATCTGACTGAATTTTGAGCAGAAACGTTGGTTAATGATTAAATAATAATGCTGGATGGATAATGCAGATGGTACAGGATTCATATGTTCTTCACTGAATATTATGATTGGAAGAATATATGAAAAAAATAATCTAATATATAAAAGGCTATATGTCTATCTGTCTGTCTCCATATTTTCAAACACTATCTCACCTGAAACTATAAATTGCAAAGCAGCACTAGGAGCCTCGAATGATTGGGTATTTTATGGACCGTGCTTTTATGGGTCTTTAGCTGGTTAAAATAGTTTTAAAGGGTAAAAAATGGATCAAAAATGAAAAATTTGTAATACATTTTGTACATTCATCTTAGTTTATTTTAAATTTAAAATTTTTAATTTTTAATCAGTTCCTATGTGTGTACGTCGGTACATTGGTAACGTCACCAGCTTTGAATGCTACAGTTTTGCTTTCAGTTTCGATTCTAGCTGATCGCACCCAAATACTTTTTTTTAACTTTTGAAATCACGATTCTATAATGTATATGAAATCTGAACAAATTAAAATATATTTAAACATATTTTACAACAGGGCAAAACCAGGCGCCCCTCTCCATCTGCTAACTTTATGTAAAAATAATACATAGAGAAACAAAATATATAAAAAAAAATAAATGAATGCATTTCAGTTTTTTTTTTCTAGCCTTTTGGGTTAACGTTTTACAAGCACTGAGGGTGGCTTCTTCAAGAAAAATGGATGCGTTATTCATTTTGAACATATGTATATCAGCAAAATATATGTGTAAGTCAAAACAATTATATGCAAATAAAAACTGATTTTTTTAATGAATTTATGAATATTTGTTCCCTACATTTGCTGAGGTTTAACCCCCCCCCTACACACACACACACATATATGGTAAGAAGTAGTACTACTACACATTGATGAATGATATACTGAAAATAAAAAAAATAAAAATTCATTTTAATGTTCAGGTAATCTTCACATCCCAGAATGCAATTTTCATTTTTTGTTTTCTAATCTTGGATAATCGTTATCAGTTTTCAAGGAAGGCAAAAGAGGGTTCTCTTTCTTTTCAAAGTTTTTCATTTTAATTTTTTAATTTCTTTGCTGGGTTTGATTTAAGCTTTATATCTTTGCTCTGGGCGTATTATATCTCTGTTGGAATTACTATATATTTCAAGCTGTCAACTGAAAAAAAAAACAAAAGAACAAAAGTCACGCTTGGTATTTTTAGCAAAATGGCTAGGTTTTCAATGTTTTTATGAAAACACAGGCATCAATATCAATGGACAATCAAGCTAATGTATACTGTAAGTTGAAAAAATGTGTATATACTCTTATATAAGTAATTGACTCTGCTCATTTCTTCTATACAAAAACACAACATATATACAGAGTGGAACGATAAATTTGTCGCCTTAAAGAAAACAATACTACAGCTTTATTTCAAAACTTTTATTCAAAAAATCAATTCAGGTAACTTGATTATGTAGTAGAGGTGAGATCTATTCAATGTAGCCGCCTCCAGCCTCAATCACTGCCTCGATAAAGGTCTGGAACTAGAAGTATGCCCTTTCCACAAGCGCCGGCAGGAGCTCAGCGAATACTTGGTGATCAGGCTGGCTTTGGTGTGTGGGAGGTCATGTTGGTGATGTTCTCGACATATGAGCAAACGAAGTAGTCCAGTGGGCTTAAGTCGGAAGAGGTGCGGTGGTGAGAGAAGGGTACAAAGTTGTAGTGCACATTATTTTTGCATTTTTTATGAAAATAAAGCATCGTAAATTGTAACAATAAAAAAGAAAAATTAATTTTTTCAGGAACATTATGAAAAAAGTCCCTTAAGTTCGTACTAATAAATTCGATATAACTCGAAGAAAAATTAATTTTTCAAACTACTGATATTATTATTGAATTAAGCATTGTTTATTTAATATTTTCACACAAAAAATTTTTATTGCAAAAATTATTTCCAATTTTGTTTTTAGATTACATGTTTCGCATAATTTTTATGTGTAAGATTCTAATATTTTCCTTGCTTGAATGAACGTGTCACTTTTGGCATAACATAATTTTATACAATCTTGAAAAATTAAAAAAAAATTCTTTTAGTTTAAAAGCAGAAACACAGAAGAATAATTAAATTAAAAAATAATAAAAATTATACAAACGTTTATTATAGGAATGTACAGAAAAAAGAAAACCAGCACTCCCTACCTTCCACCAACTATGTGACATCGTTTTCAGACAGCCTTTTGATTTTCTGACATTGTGGGCATCTATAGAATCCATTCTTAGACAACTTTGCTTTGTTTTAGTTTGTGTGAAGGCAGAATCTCTCACATTTTGGGGGAGCTAATTAAGCTATTTTTTTTTTTTTATTTAATTCAATATCTTAGGGCTTTACTAATTACCTTTAAATAGACCCAGAAAACAAATATTTATCTTTCAAAAGATTTTTACAATGCATTTATTTAACTGAATTTGTCAGCTTTCAAATGTCGCAGTGAAAGCATTTTTCATTATAACTTTTTTTTTCACGTGTACAAATATTTTTTTTCCTTTTGGAAATTAAGTTTAGGCTTTAATCTTTCAAATACAATCACAAAGTAGTCGGAGACTTACAAAAAAATTATGATAAACCGGTTTTCAAAACTATGTCCCCCTATTTTTATTCCGCGATTATTGCCTGTACTTAATGATTACTACACTACCATCTTACATTCATTAATCCTTATCCTTGAGTGACCTTCAGGCCTTGATAAGTGCTGACTCGCAAGAAAAAAAAAAGTTATTTTCCTCCAAAATCTAATGGTTGTGATTACTACATCATTTGAGTAAGAATGATAGCACGGGGAGACAACTCACGCCTTTCTTTTATTTAAGCTTTTTTTTTATTTATTATCTTTTCTTGCTTTGTATTTTTTTCAGCTAACGGCTGACCACCCTGCATGATATTATATGATTTTGGAATTAAATGTTGCAACTAGTTTTCTTCTTTTTTTCTCTCTTTATTTATTTTTTTTTTAGCTGGCTGGAATATAAAGCATGTCTTATAATATTTAATTAATATATATATATATATATATATATATATATATATATATATATATATATATTGTTTTTGCTTAAAATTTGTAAATTAATGCATGGAACTTATAATTTGAGAATTCATGAAAACCTGAATTTTATTTAAATGTATTACTAATACTTTGAAAACATCTGAGCTTCAGCTATTCCATGCCTGGTAAAAATCTACTCATGTCTACATAAGAGCACCCCTAAGCTAATAATTAGTTAATAATTAGCAGAAGCAGAAAGTGTCTTATTTATTGCAGAAGAGGCATAGTGCATATCAACAGGACTTTGTATGAGTATACAAATTTGAATGAGTCGCTAATGATTTGGATACATGACCAGATGATACAAACACAGTATTAAAATTAAATTAAATCTCTATTTATACAGATGTATAAAAATGTAATTATTAGATTAAAGAATAAATTTTTTAACAAGATGATTACATAAACATGGGAGAAAGGAAGAAAAGGTTGCATTCTTGTTCCTCTGCCCTTTTGTCTCTCGTGCCCCCCCTTTTTTTGTCATTTTTATCAAAATTTGAAAATCTTTCATTTTGTGGAATTATGTATCAAAATGCTACTAAAATTTTTTTTCTTCTTATGTAAATTATGTACCACATTGCTTTTTAGTTGTCACCAGAGATAGAGTCGGAGGTCTTGGAAGGAATCACAGTCAAAGTTTTTCTTTTTATCTCTGAAGAGTTAACAAGGAATCAGAGTCGAATATTTTGGAATTCTTGGAGTTGGAGGCAAACGTTTTTGAATTTGAGTGGTTACAGTCGGAATTAGACCTCATACTTAATGACTCTGCCACCCTGGTTGTCATTTATGTTTATGTGGCTGATACTCTTCAAATGAATGGTTTAGAGAGAAAAAATAGGAAAATAATAAAGAGTACAAGATTCACTTGAGTTTTTTAATGAAGAATATTCATCCAAGTTTTATAAAAGGAGTTTCTATCCATTTGAGGAAGTTTTTTTTTTTTAACCTGACTTTATATTTATAATTATTTTTCTGATTTTAGTAAATGTATGGTAAAAATATGTGAGCCGAGTTTGAAAAAGCACAAATTGATTGAGCTTATATGGTAAGAGCCTAAATCACCAAACAGTTAAACTGCTTAGTTTTTCTGAGATCTACTACATCAAGAACCATAACATAATTCAAGAAGCAGGGAAAAGTCTCCTACTTCTGAAGAAATTCCAGATGGATTTTAAAATTTACTGACACAGACCAATGAGAAATCATTGAACTAATGTTGTCGAACTAAATGCTGAATGAACATCTGAATTGTCTAGTTAAAACCAAAACTATTTGCCAGGATCTTAATAAAGCTAGATATCATGGGAAATTCATTGTCAATTTTTTTTGAATATAACAATTTATTTCATTATTTTGTCCAGTGTGTGTGTGTCTAATCATTATAATATAACTTTTATTAGATATTTAAAGCATAAAATCTTTTTAGACATTCATAGATTATAAATACAAGTATGAATTAGACTAATCCCCCAAATAACAATCTCTCATATTATATATATATATATATATATATATATATATATATATATATATATATATATATATATAAAGGAAAAATATGTTTATTCAATTATATTTCACCCTTTATTTATATCAATCCTTTTATTTATGAAACTCAATGTATGTTAAATATAATTACAGAGCATATACAAATAAAAGACAAAAAGTCCATGTTCCAAATTCCAAGATGTTGATCATTTTACCACTTCTTTTTTTCAGAATGTTAAAATGTTCAATTCTTGACAGCACCTGTTCCATAACACAGAAACAATCATAATTATTATGTCAATTTTTTTAATATTTTCCACTCATTAACTTTAAAAAGAAAAGAAAAAATAATTTGCGCATGTTTACATAAATCTGAAAAAATCCGAAGACTAGTTGCAATTGTATTTTATAGTTATACCATCTTTGATTTTTAATTATATAATTGTTTCTGCAACATGAAACAGGTGCTGTAAAAAATTTTAATATGCTGAAAGATATAAGCAGTAGGATGAACAACATATTTATAAACTTTTTGCCTTATATATATATATATATATATATATATATATATATATATATATATATATATATATAGTAAGTTATGCTTATGGCATAAGCCTGAAGAATTCTCATGAGAATAAAATGCGGAATATTCTGTGTATCACAACTCATCAGTGCAGCTAGACTAGCACATCTCCCTGGCCAAGGATTGAACCTACAACCATTGTGGTGATAGTCACCAGTTCTACCCATGGTACATGAATTTATTGTTCGACAGGGTACTCAAATAAGATATATTGAAATTTCCTTAATCCGTGGAGTTCCAAAGTGCTGTTTCAATTAATGCCAGTACCAGCAAATTTATAGCTTCGCTATAATATTGATTTGCTAATACTTTACTCTGATGAGAAGAATGCATTTCTTTGAAACTCCGTGGATTTATGAAATTTCAACATATCTTATTTGAGTACCCTGTCGATCAATAAATTTATGTAACATATATTTTTACAGTCTTAAATTTGTATTCTTCTGTAACAAGCTCTATTTCCTATCTTGGTTGTATCAAGCTTATTTATTTGGTTGGGATTACTATATAAATATTAAGTTTACAGAACCTTTCGGTTTCTAAATGTAATCTTTATCCATTACTTATATAATGAGTAAATGGTAAAGAACCTGAAAAAAGTACTTGGATTGTTAATTCGATTCCAGTAGTGTAAACATATGTAACTAAGCAGACCAAAAACGGTAATAAAACACACACACACACACACACACACACACACACACACACACACACACACACACACACACACACACACACACACATAATCAGTTAAGTTAGGTATATGTTTCTGTGTGATAAATAAGTAACCGATTATATTTAATTTTGGAACATAGCTGCTCAGCCTAAAGTTTTGTAATGAGGGATATATGTAGTTTAATTTAATGCAAAATGAGCAAGGGAGGGCTAGAAAAATTTAGTGAAAATTCAGATAATTTCTATTTTGACAAAATTTAACTGCAGACATTAGATAATAAATGTTCCAATTATTTCATTTTTTTTTTTTTAAACTATTTGAAAAGGTTTTTAAGGAGGTAAGCATTATATAGACACAACTTCCCGTATTTGATTCATGTTAAACACAAATTAAAAAAAAATAATAATAAATAGAAGTAACTGCTGAGTTGAATCAACGTCCAAATAGTTAATTTTGGAACCCAAACTGTTTGATGTAAGCACAATAAAACTGAATATCACAGAAGAGGCACTGCCAACATTTTTTGAGTTTCAATTATTTTGTCTGACCCTTTTATATGTTTAGAAAGACTGGTCTTTTCCAAATATGATATTATATAGTGTGGCGGATCAATGATATGGTCTTTAAAAGGATGCCGTTTTCAGGTGTGATATCATCTCCAAATCTGTATTTTTCTTTTTTTTCAAATGACATCTTACTTTTCTTGTGGCCCTAATATTTTTACTAATTGTCCTTATCGATTCTTCTCTCTCCCACAGAGTCTCTGCAAGAAGAGGTTTCTCCAAAGAAACGTCTGGAGGATGTTATTCATCTTGCTGAATTATGTATTGAAGTGCTACAACAAAATGAAGAGCATCATGCAGAGGTCAGTACGACAAGTATACGAACAACTGTTGCATTTTTAATACTTGTATTTCATTATACATGATTGCAATCTATCTGCATATTTAAGTTTATATAAAAATAGATGTCTTTCTATCCATATATGTGTGTGCATCATATGCATCATATATATGAATGTGTTAAAAAAATGTGTATGTATCTGGGTATATATGAATATGCGGTTGAATATATGTATGTGTGCATATATGCATATATACTTATGTATGTATGTGTGTATAATGATAGATGTGTGCATATATATGTGTGTGTACATATAAATCTCAACGTTTGTATATATATATATATATATATATATATATATATATATATATATATATATATATATATATGCATGCACAACAGGTCATGAAGTAATGTAACTGGCCTTAAAACTGTCTATGCAGTAATGAATGAAAAAGGAATATTAGTGCAAAAATGGCATATGTTTGTTTATGTTAATATATGTGTATACTCATGTATGAGTGTATATGTGTGTGTATATATCCATATATATGCTAATATAAATAATAATTGTTCCATATAGTTCAGAATCAAATCCCAAAGCAAATTTCATATATATATACATATATATATATATATGTATTTATATATATGCGTGCTTGTATGTGTATCGATATGTGTATCTGTGTATGTATATATTAATACTCTGTATGTATGCAGATATATTTATATGTATCGATTTGTAATATATATATATATATGAGAGAGAGATAAAGAGGGTACAGCATAAGTAACACCTTTTTTAGTTAATGTTTTATTTTTAATCAGAAAACATAAAGAATAATCTAAAAGTATTAAATTTTGTTTTTAAACAAAGGGTGTTACATATGATGTACAGTATATATATATATATATATATATATATATATATATATATATATATATATATATATATTATGTGTGTGAATTTTTCTGTATATATACATGCATATTTATATGCATGGATTTGTATATATATATATATATATATATATATATATATATATATGATATTTCAACAGAGATTGTTATAATGTACTTATTTCTTAATTTGATATACTTTTATACAGTTTTATACTTTTACCTACATTATTTATATAAATATTTATGCATTTACACACACACTTTATCTAGATGTATGAAAAAGTAGAAGTTGAAGCATATGTCAATAATTTCATATCATGATTTTAATGCAAAAAAATAATTTATTAAAACAGTAAAAATATTCTTTTTTGAAACAAATGTCAAATTCTGTTTTCCTTTTATCAACAAATCACATGTATTTACATTTGAGAGAACAACTCTGCAAGATATGAATTAAAATTTAGCTTAGAACGACTTTTGTGTATATGTTCAGTTGGGTTTTGTAGTAAACTGCTGGATTCCTTGAATATGTAATACGGAAATGCATACATTTCAAAATCCAGCCTTTAAAAGGAAAAGGCAAAACTTGTGAATTAGTTATTATACTTTCATTATCAGCTGTTCACTCATTTTAGAGCTGGTTTATCTGAAATATTTTATTTTATATATATATATATATATATATATATATATATATATATATATATATATATATATATATATATATATAATGTATTTTTTTTCGTTTCAATGGATGCTGAAGATTTGTGTTGGGATAATTCAGCTAACAAGGGCTGACCCATCATAATGAAACCATTGGTATGTCTCGGGAATATGTAATGTGTAGTTTTTAAATAATTTATATACATATATGTGTGTGTGTGTGTGTGTGTGTGTGTGTGTGTGTGTGTGTGTGTGTGTGTGTGTGTGTGTGTGTGTGTGTGTGTGCAGAA
>NC_136483.1:116549801-116554801 GCF_053919585.1 Euprymna scolopes
AGTCCTTTCTAGCAGCTCCTGCCCATATGTGGCAACAGTACTCCATACTTGGACGTACCTGGCTCTTACATAGATAGAGAATTGCATCAGCAGTGAGATATTTACTGGATCGATAGAAGGATCCCACCATTTTTCCAGCGGCCTTGGCAACAGATTTAATGTATGTGTTCCATTTAAGATCAGGAGTAAATGTCAAGCCCAGAAGCTTGTCAAAACATGAGGCCTCCTCAAGACGAGAGCCATTCATTTCAATTGATGCCAGATTGGGATCAGAGCGTTGATGATGTAAAGATAAAAGCTTGGTTTTAGATGCATTAAAAGTAACAAGCCACCTCTTTCCCCATTGTACCACTTGCTCAAGATCAGAAGAGAGAGAATCAGAGAGAACTTGATCGTTTATGATCTTAGATGTGCTACCATAGATAGTAGTGTCATCAGCATAGATATCTACGAATGATGTAAGGATGTGATTTGGAAGATCATTAATATAGATCAGGAAGAGAGTTGGGCCGAGGATGGAACCTGAGGGACTCCAGCATTAATACTAAGAGCTTCTGATTTCTGCCCATCAACCACTACTCTTATGAACCTATCAGAGAGAAATGATTTAATAATTGAGAAGACATTTCCAGCTATACCGTAGCTGGAAATCTTGTGAAGTAAACCTTTATGCCATATTCTATCAAAGGCCTTTCATATCTCAAGAGCAATTGCCCTAGAAAGGTAGCCTCCGTCAAGAGATTCGCTAATCCTATGAGATATAACTGCAAGCACATCTGCTGTAGATCTAGCAGAATGGAAACCATATTGCATGTCAATAAGAAGGTTATTTTTGCTAAGATGGTTGATTACTTCTCTATTTAACACAGATTCCAGTAACTTACTAATGACACACAGGAGACTTATTGGCCTGTTCTTTGAGGAAGATGAGCGATCACCTGAATTCTTAAATACGGGGCATACTGATGAGATTTTTCAGGTTGATGGGAAGCAATTCTCCTTAAGACAACGTTTAAACAGTTTTGTAAGGATGGGCACAAGTTTTGGTTGAATTCTTTTGAGTACTATAATTGGAATACCGTTAGGGCCGGTTGCTTTACTGGAATCAAGGTTTTTGATTAGCTTAGCAACATCACGTACAGATATTTGTATATTACAAAGCAGGTTTTCTGATACAGGAGTAAATATTGGGGGTTGGCAGCCTTGGTCGCAAAGGTTAGAATTAGCTGCAAAGTTCTTGGCAAATAGTTTGGCTTTGTCTGATGCTGACGAGATTACCTCAGGTCCATTTATGAGAGTTGGGATAGAGCACACGCTTCTGTTCAGGATTCTGTTTGCTATTTGCCAAAACTGGTGGGAACCAAGTCGCTGCTCAGCTACTTTGGACTTGACGGACTGAGCATACAACTCTCTTGCGTTCTTTATTACTTTTTTACAGTGGTTGCTGGCAGTTCTGAAAGCGGCTTTAGTCTCAGTACATCTATTACATTGGAAGCAATGGAAAAAGTGATTTCTATGCACAATGGCAGCAGCACGTTCTGGAGAGAACCATGGCTGGCTGTTAGGTTATTGCCGGAATTTTTTCAAGGGTATGAAACGGTCTATACCTACAATCAACCATTCTGTCAGGTCTGATACTATAGAGGACACATCCTTTTTAAACATGGAACACAGAGGTAGATCTGATATAAATGTGCGGAAACTATCCCAGTCAGCCATAGAGTTTCAACATACTGTACGATGGTGAGATATATCTGGGGACTTATTACAATTCATTTTTATCTTAACTGATACAACTGAGTGGGCGGAAGATCCAAGTGGAGATAGAACAGAAGCTGAACACAGTTCAGTGCAAGTTGTGAGAAAGAGGTCTAGGAGACTTGCATACTGGCCGTCAGTATCGGGAACACAGGTGGGTTCATGAACAATCTGAGTGAGGTCATAAGCAATGGAGAAATAATGACAGAATCTCCCCTCATCATCGGTCTTTTTTGAGTGAGTTAACCATTCCACATTGTGAACATTGAAGTCTCCACAGAGATGAATATTAGCTGAAGGATAAGCAGATAGGACATGGTCAATTTTCTCAGATATGCTTTTAAATATAGTAACTCCACTGTTGTGGGGCGATAGAGAGTAAATATAAATGCAGTAGTTTGAGCTAATGCAACCCGGAAGCACATATAGAGCAAGTTAGGATCTTCTCTGGAGATGTCCCTACCACATGGAAAGCCATCTTTTATATAGGCACATATTCCATGCCCATGGTGATCTTGGGGGTCAGATTTGGAAGTTAAATTAGAGTATCCTTTAAGTACGAACTCATCTAGGGAAATGGTCTGTCCAATGCCAGTTTCACTTAGAAATAATATGTCTGGTTTAGTCTCCTGTAATTGGGTTTCAACCTCTGGAAGGTTTGAACGTAGACCACTGATGTTAGAGAAGGAGACCTGGTAGTGGGGGTCTACATTAGAAGTTGGAGATCTGGGTTTAATCGTGTGTTTTTTATTGAGATTTTTCATAATGGTGTTTTGGGATTCGTGGACTAGGTTGACCGACATGCCTGAAGCAGGGCAGAGAGGGAAAGTAAGAGAGAAATAGAAATGAAGAAATATATATATTTTTTTTTGTAGCACATGAAAAGGTAAAGCCGTAACAATTACCCACTAATATGGCATCGAGAGGCCCCACTAGAAGCTACTGTATGGTCCAGAATCTATTCACCAAATGGCAATACAGCAGCCCCAGTACTTTGCACCTGCTGATAGGACAGCCTCCTTAGTGGTTAATTCAAGGTTCGGGTCACTGACTATCAGGCGGATAATGTCAGCCCAGATAAAACGTTTACTTCCAGCACCCTTACTAGTGACATGGCTACAAGGATAGACATAGAAACAGAAAATTTCCGACATCCCTGGCAGCTGTTCACGCAAAATACTGCCAACCTAGAAAACAGCTTTTTCTTCTCCCTTTGTCAGAAAAATCACTCATTAAAAATGAGGACTGAGGGACAAATAAAGAGAAGCGAGAGTAACGGGAGCTGGCAATAACACATCCACAATGCATTGTCTACTCTCCATTAAAAAAAAAAAAAATTAAGTATTGTACTTAATAAAAGCCCATTTGGTGTGTTTAAGAGGGGGTTAGGTGAAAGATTCCCCTCTCACCAACTGAAAATGAAAACAATTGCAAAATCTGTTATGCTATCAACTTGGAAAATACAAACATTTATAGACAAGAAAAAATCTATAATAAAAAAAATAAAGTAAAAAATAAATAAATAAATAAAATAAAATATATATTCTAAAGGAACTTGCCAAACAGATTTGGTACATCTTTCCACGAGAAAACCATTTACACAATAAAACAATGAAATAAAAATAAAGATTAAAAACTGAAATAAATATAATATTAGCACTTGCATCTAGAAAAGAAATATTACAAAATTCATAACTTAACTGCATTAATAAGACGTCCTTCGTGGCTACAAATAGGAATTGATTTTGTTTAAAATAAAAATGCAGCGTTTTCACTTTTGAAAAGAAAATGGTCATCACGTGACATAGTTCGCTACTTGGACAAGCATGTTCTTTTATAAATAGTAACGTGTCGACAGACCGGTGGGGAGGGGAGTTAAGAAGCTAGCATTTTCAGATCTATTTATGCTCTATTTCAAATAAAACTTGCCAGATAGGTTCGGTACATCTTTCCACGAGAAAAACATTTACACAATCAATAAAACAATGAGTTGGATGGGTCAAAATGAATCAGAAGGGGTATTGTACACAGCATTTTTTTTGTCCCTTCAAAGACCATCCATTGGCAAAGTTCATACTTTTGAATGGTGTCCTTCCTCATTAGATTTTGCTGTGGTTCAAGTTGTGTGAACAAATTTGATAAATGGTTATAATAATTTACTGCCTCAAGATAGGCTTTCAATTCTGTGATATTCATGGGTGTGGGTCCACTTTCACTAGTAGAGGAGATGTTTCCTCCTTGCTAACTTTGAACCCTGGATAAATTATTTTCTCTAGGAATAATGCACACTTGCTTCTCTTCAATTTGAGCCCAACTTTGTCCAGTATATGAAATATTCTCTCTGGGTCCTCAAAGTGCCTGCCAGCATCGAGATTTGAAATTAGTATATCATCCAGGTGTATCTTGCAGAAAGGAACAACTTTCAACTGTTTGTCCATCTTCTGGTGAAAAATACCTGTAACACATTGCACCCTGAACTGTAACATTGTGGGTTGCTACCGACCCCCATGTATGTTTACAGTCAGCAATTTCTGTGGCTGATAGGCGTGGCTTAAATTCAATTTACTAATTTTTTTTTTTACCACCTATTAATGTGGAAAATGTATTTTTAGTTCAAAGAATAGAGTAGCTGACACATGGCGTCCATTATATTGATGGTTTGGTAATCATCCCCACCTATTTGGATTCCTCTGTTGTTGTTTTTAATAATGGACACTATGGATGCAGCCCCCTCCCCCAGAACATTTTACTATTTTGTAAATTCCTTGGCTTTCTAGACAATCCACCTCCTTCCTCACTTCTTCACTGATAGCATAAGGCACAGACCTGGTGTGACAAAATTTCACTTGATTTCTTTATTAATGGCCATATTCATCGTAAGATCCTTCAGACATTTCATTTTCCCATTGAATAAGACATATTTCGAGAGTAATCTTTGTAGTTTTAATTGAGTCTCACAGAACAGAACATCCATTTACATATGTAATATATATTTCTTCATCCAATTTGTGCTGAATACTATGGATGTCATAAAACAGGTTACACCAATAGAAAGTGCAGGCAGCAATAGAGTAGATTCTCGAAAACAACTAAAGGAGCAATGTAATAAATGTAGTAGATGGAAGTCATATACCCAATCATGTTGGTTCCTCTTCACAACAATTTTTCTTGGCTTACTTTTCATACAGACGTAACCTTTCTGTGGTGCATCCCTTTTCATCTCTTAGATCTCCATCCACTAC
>NC_136483.1:116562301-116652301 GCF_053919585.1 Euprymna scolopes
GAACAATAATCGCAATATATACAATACATATATACTATTTTTTGTTTTAAATTTATGTACTTGACATTCAGCAATAAATAATTATTATTACTCTATATCTCTGACAACTAAGTCCAGCTCTTGGCCTTCTCATGTGGTTTAGCCACTGAGCCCAGTGAAACTCTTTATATTAACTGGGAGAACGTCCACTGGCGCCTTAAAACCAGTCACTTCAGGCTCATCAACTTTGGATGGTAGCTACTATGATTCAAAACCATGGCTGCCTTACGAGAGTACCCCATCAGATGGAGTCCCTAAGGCGACCTGACTTTATATTGTCATCACTGACAACTCCTGCTGCCTTTCCCTTGGATCCTACTGCTGCACAGGTAACAGATATCCTCCCATATCACCTTGCCCGGGCTATGTAACTCCACTGCTACATCATCGTCTCACGAGACGGACGGTTGCCAACAACAACAATATCTATTACAATCATGTATATTTGTGTTTTTTTTAGCTTTAGAGGTAGATGTGGAAGATTATACAAAACGTTCTCTTTCACTTTCATGAAGTTTATAAGTGTGACATAACCATGAAGTTTTTATGATTACATGTCTGTTTCGTCTAACTTTAAATAATATTACAAACTTGTAAAGACGTTTAATGCAGTTATACTCTCTCTCTATCTCTCTCAGGTTTTACAGATTTCATAAGTGCAAGTAGATGTTTTAGCCATTAAAAACAAGCAAAAGTTATAGCTTGTTTACTTAGAATGAGTGCTCTATGCCAAATTAATGGTTGAATACGGTTCAATTTATGCTAATTTTTGCATTAAATATTAAATGTAAGATGGCATAACAAGATATTCAATGTTCACAACTAAAACCATCACAGTAATTGGATATTTTTCGTACATCACAACGACTACTTCAGAAGAAGAGACACATATTTACGTTAAGGGAAAACGTTGCCATTAAACTCCTCTAACTGAACCTCAAATAAAAAAAAGACAACACATAAAAATTACTGATTTCTAAATCAGTATGTTTTGCAGCTAAAACAACTACAATTGCATGTTTTTCATTTCTTGGATTACCATCTTCCTTTGAATAAGTTATCTAAAATAAAAATTTAATTTTAGTATAAATGATTTGAGTGTGTAGTGGAGTGTGTAGCTTGATTTGGGATTTCATGTTTGGATAATGAAATACAAAACGGTTGATAATTTCTATTATTTGGACTACTGTTCTCATCTTGAGTGTTATTCTCACAACGTTTTAGCCGATGTTACTTCCAACTTTCTTCAAGTATATTTTGTTGAACTTCAACATCTTTTTGTCAAGTTTGAGAATCTGCACAGAACTAAATAGAATCCCTTATTTAATCCACGAGGGAAGCATGTTCTCGTTCTGTCAGCTAAGACCAAGTAAAATTCGCAATTGTATTCTTAGTATCGCTCGCACTGAGGATTGAACCTTAAACTTCTAGAAGAGTGCCACTTAGTACTGAATTTTACTTTGTACTTTATCGGCTATGCCATCAGTCCACAATGTTCAATTCTTAGAATGGCAAGATACACTGGAAGAAAGTTGGAGGTTGTGGGAGATCGGGGTTATCGATCTGTGGAGAGTGTGTTCAATATTTCGCAGGGGCTGTTAGGTTGAAGGTCGGGAGTCGCCATTAGTAGGTGAGCCATCGTAATAAACAACCAAGAATAAAGACCAAGTTTACTGAATGCGTTTAAAGAAGAAACATCAAAAGGAAACATGTTAAAAGACAGGGCGTTAAAGCATGGTTATATATTTACATATATACAGGGAATGTTTATTTACACAGAGAAGTTATGAACAATACAGAGTGTATTTGTGTACACGCGTGTGTGTGTGAGTGTATATGAAGAAGCATGCATGAAGTAAAATGTTTGTTGTACATATTGTTCATTGTACACGCGTATGTCTGATGTTTGGATGTGATCACAAAAGCTCATTAAAGTATACCTTGGTTGTTCATTGTGTATGCAAGAGTTTGTTAAGGTATACATGTGTATTCATCCTTACCTTGAAAGGATAACACGTTTGTTGAGACACGGGGAAAAATTGTGTGCATTGACATGGACAATCAAACGAAAAAAAAAAAGATAGGTCACTTATGGAATAGGAAGCAGAACACCACCTATCTGCCAAATCGGAATTCACAACAAGGGCAGATAACTGGTGTATACTTGAGATATGTTTGTGTGCATGTGTGTGCATGATAGCATATCAGTTCGAAAAGCATCTCCCCATAAGATTGCATCAGCCAAAATGTTGTGAAAAATAACATTGAAAATGAGAAAAGTAGCCCAAATAATCCAAATAATTAATCCTCATCTAAAAAATTCAGAAACATAATAAAAACAATATGTCCTCAAATAGCACTCGCACCCTGTATTTTTTAAGGTTTTCAAGATATTAGAAATCACTTTCTCAGCTATATGGTATAAACAATGGTATAAATCTTAAACAATATGGATTTCTCTACAGACAAAGATTGTGGAGATATATTTTATTTCGACTTTAACAAAGTTTTTCATATTGTATCTTAATATTGTTTCAACTAATATTGTAAATATTAAAGATTTTTGCCAACGGGAATAATGGGAGTAAAATTTGGTAACAAATTACTCTGAATCACACAACATATTCTCAGTTTTCATCAAATTTCTTTGATATTAGGGCTCTTATTTCAACCAATCGCCGTGGAGACAAGTGGAGTGATTGGTTCTACCATGCAAGACTTTCCCAATTACCTAGGCCTATCAATGACTACATTGGAGACCATTATGAGCCATCTTAACTCTATATTTGCTCTCAGCCTACCAGCAGGACACCTAAATATATTCACATATTTTTTTTAAATTTAGCATTTGAAAAGGGTATTTAGAATAGGACATCAACAAAATAAGTGTTTACATTAACTGTTTAACAGATATAAAATTGAACTTTTGAAATTTAAATCTAATAATAGTATTTGCAATATATATATTGTGAGAGGTGTTTATCCCCTCACATCTTGTCTTTTTTGAAATCTCACTTACTCCTGATATCAGATGCTTTTATTTTGGGGTCTAAGTTGAGTATGTTTGTTTTTTTTTATGCTTGGAGTTAGCATTTTAATACTTTAAATAAATCAAAGATTACCTGCATAGGCTGATTTGATCCACGTGGAGACTTCTTTTTAAGTTGTTTTTTTTTTTTTAACAAACCATTTGGGATGTTTGATGATGTATATTAGTCTTTCAATTCGTTTTTCAGTAATACCTTCTTTCCAACTATCTTTTTAATTTTTATAATCTTTAAAATACAAAAAAAAAAAAAAAAATTTGCTGGGTTTGAATTTTTGTTGTATCAGACTTCAGTTTATTCAATAATAATCTGATCGTTCTCACAAAGGTGAGTTCGTCTGGTGACATTCTCAAATACAATACACTTTGAGAAATTATAACATTTCATTTCCGTCTGACATCTTTAATGCTTGCTTATCCATGAAGCGTTCTTGTTGGCCATTAAATCTTAGATGGAAGTGACAATATATGACAGAAATCTCCTTTTTTGTTTTTTATCAGCTAAAGCTGTCATCATATTTTCTAACTAATTGAGAAATCTGAGAATAAAGTATGATAAACAATCAACATGACGAAGCTTATTATATGCTGAAGATTCCATTTTGAATTCATAATTCAAAATATAGTACCTAATCTCTATAGACTATTGGCAGTATGGGTTAGAGTACGTTTTTTTCATCCAAAAGTTCTTAATAACAGGCTATGATCTATCAGAAATAAAAAAAAGAAACAAAATTCTTCCATTTATGGAATTTTTTTGCAGCATAAATTGTTACTAAACTCTCCATCTTGATTTGAGAATATTTTGCTCCATCAGTATTGTTCCATCATTGCATTTTCTCAATATAGTTATAATTATGCTATAATTACTGCCATGAATTAACTGGGATCAAAATGTGCAACAAATAAATCAGATGTCAAAATTTCTTTAATTATTTTAAAAGATTTTTTTTAGCAATATTACTTTCCATTTCACATCTTTTTTTTAAATAAGCTGTTTAGTGGTACCCATAAATTATTCATATTTTCATAAAAATGGTGAAGTAGTTAGCAAGTCCTAAACATTTAACATTTTTCAGTGCCAGCATATCCTTTATTGCTGATGATCTAACAGGGATTGCAATTATACCATTTTCATCAATTATATATATATATATATATATATATATATATATATATGAAAAAGCGTAAAAATGAATATGAAAAGTATAAAAGTTTATAAATTTTCTCTATTCGTTTTCTAGATATGATATGCAGGAATACAAAATGTTATTATGAAAAAAAATTAAAAACTTTTTTGCAACAACATAATTTGTTCCTCAATGCAGTGAATATATATATATATATATATATATATATATATATATATATATATATATATATATATATATAAACTTTTGCTCATCTAAACAATGAGATGTAAGGGGACTATTGAAAGTAGGAGTCGGATTTATTGGGGCATTCTAAATGGGGAGTTGTGTAATAAGATATTAGTTCACATAACATGGTGGTACAGTCAAAGAAACAGAAAGTGGGAAAGAAATTTAAAAAGTAAGCAATCTGAGGAAAAAAGCTGTTAGATTAGAAAGTTTTCCGGCATCTGAATACTTATACGGTGAAGAGGTGGGATTTTGCTGCTAGTCAGGTTGGTTAGAGTTATGTTGAAAAGATAAAAGTGCAGCAAGTTCATCGGAGCACATTCTGTGGAAATATTTGTAAAGCAAACATAGAGATGCAACAGTTTGGTAATGGGACAGAGGATGGAGCTTAGTAGACAGTGTGAGGTTAGAGATTTTTTGGTACTTTTATTCAAGAGTAATAGTGTGTCAGTCATCATGCAAGTCAATGAGAAAAAAAGTAAAGGTCGTGCCATGTGTCATCCATTGGTGATTGAACCCAGAGCATTATACTTACTTTTGTGTGACAACGAGATTTCATTTATGCAAATGGACAAATTCTTGTTGACGTAAAAGGAGTAGAAACTTTCCTTCCGTGAGACAGGGCAAAAAGTTGCTATAAGTTTAGACCATATAAGGTATTCATTTTCTGAACTCTGTGTTGTGAAGATCAGAATGAAAATTTTTCTGAAATTATGCATGAAGTTACAACTAGGTAAGAGAGGAAATGTTACATTCTCAGATTTTTTATAAAATTTTGGTTGCGTCCCCAGGTGGTCAAAAGTGGTCAACATGACCAAAAATAGCACTTTTTGGAACATAAAATATTTTCCGACCATTAGATTTTGCTAAAAATTACCCAAAAGCAAGACCATTTGGATATACATCTGGAAACATAATATTTGACCCTGGGAAAAATTCTGGTTGCATTTTCAGAGGGTCAAAAGTGGTCAAAATGGCCAAAAATAACACTTTTCAGGACATAAAGTCTTTTCTGACCATTAGATTTTTCTGAAAATTACCTAGAAGCAAAACCACATGGCTATACATCTGGAAACATAATATTTTATCCTGAGAAAATTTTGGTTTCGTCCTCAGGGGGTCAAAAAGGGTAAAAATGGTGATTTTTAGTCCAAAATGAACAAAAATGACACATTTTGGGGCATAGAATCTTTTCCAATTTTGCTGAAAATTACCCAAAAGCAAGATCACATAAGTATGTATCTGGAGACATAATATTTGCCGATGGGAAAATTCTAATTGCATCTCCAGGTCAAAAGTTGTCAAAATCGACAAAAATAGCACTTTTTCGTACATAGAATATTTTCCAACTATTAGATTTTGCTGAAAATTACCCAAAAGTAGGACCACATGGCTATTCATCTGGAAATGTAATATTTAACCCTGGAAAAATTCTGGTTTCGTCCCCAGTGGGTAAAAAGAGGTAAAATGAAAAGTTCTAGTTTATTTGTTTCTCTGTCGTAGATAAATTTTTTTAGGTTATTTCCCTTTGAAGTTTTTTTTTTTAAATATTGTTCTTAGGGCAGAGTTAGACACAAGGTCGGTTATCAATGTTTATAAATATTTATTAATTTTTTAAAAATATTGTTCCAAGTACAGAGTTAGACACAAGGTCGGTTATTAATGTTTATAAATATTGATTAATTAATTAATATGGGGAAAATCTAGCTCTTCCAAAAAAGGGCACTCTGGATAGGAACAAAAATTAAAATTGCCTCCGTCTAGAAGGATATTTTACCTACATTGAATTTGAATGAAAATTATTTGTTTTTGGGGCACTTATTATGCATTATACAGACGGCACCATTGTTAGGGGCAATAACTACAATTTCTTCTTTGAATAGTTACAAACACCCCCCTCGCATGTTAAATAATAGATTTCTAAATAACAATCTTAAAAAAGAGCATCACGCTTAAACTTTACATTTACCAAAAAATAATGTCATTGAATTGTTTTCTCATCTAAATTTAACAAAACATCTTCTTCTTAATCAAATAACACACACAATAAATAAAAATAAATAAATAACACCAAAATACTTGAAAACCAAGTTACTGTATAAAAATGTATCAAAATATAATTGTAAAACATTTATTGAAAAAATAAATTTTTTGAATTAAAGCTTCATTACTTGGCTTTTTGGCTAAGATCAAAGTGTGGTATCTGTTTTGATACTACACATCCTCTTTTCTGTCCTTAGTCAGTGAAGGAGAAATCCTTATAGACTGAGGCAATTTTTATTTTTGTTCCTTTACCCACATTAAAATCCGACCTTGTGTCTAACTCAGCTTTGTGGGGGAGGCAATTAAATAGGAACATTGGATTTTTTTTTTCAAACAATTTAATGGAAACTCATCGCAAGAAAATATAATTTTCTTTTATATGGACGGGCTTTCTTTTTTAAGAATTGTCTACAGCCATAAGATGGATTTGATTAAATGTTTTAAAATTATTTCTTCTTCAACAACTAGTTTCTTTCTTATTTGTTACTTGATGTATCCTGTGTGTGTGTGTGTGTGTGTTAGAAAATTTCCTCATTCTTCAATTCTTTGAGTAATGTGCCCGAGATTTTCCATGCTGTTATATTTCTCTACTACTATCAAGATGGTTGTATTATTCTCTTGCTCTTGTTTGAGCTGTAAGGCTTGAAACAAAACAAACAAAAAGAACATTTAAACATAACAGTGCTCAATTCACTGAGTCTGAATTTCTCACATTGATGACTAACAATTATAGCAGACATTAAAAAGTATTCACCCTTCTTATTTTTTTTTAAGCCAAATCCATCAGCTGTATAAAAGTGAACTTTTATTATTAAATATACTGTTTTCTAATAATAGAAGTAGTTTCCAATAAGTTTCCTAGTAAGTTTGTAGTTTAATGTATTTCTCATGTTCACCAAATCTGAATCGCAAAAAATAACACTTTTCAGAATAAAGAATCTTTTCTTAGATTTCATTAGATTTTGCTGAAAATTACCCCAGAGCAACACCACATGATATACATCTGAAAACGTAATATTTGACCCTGAGAAAACTCTGGTTGCATTCCCAGGGGGTCAAAAGCGTTCCAAATCGCAAAATCTTTTCGTACATAGAATATTTTCTGACGATTAGATTTTGCTGAAAATTACCCCAAAGTAAAACAAGCATTTTTTATTTTTCATCTGTTCATCCGATATAATTTCATAGAAATATATCTTAATAATGTTGATAATAATAATAATGCAATAAAAATGTTTTTTTTTTGTTAGAAGTTGAATAATAAAATAGAATTTGCAACAGAATCTTATCTAATTGAAATTCTTTTTCTATCCCTTTTAGAAAAACTCTAGTTTTGTCATTTCTATACACATTTTATACATTCATTGGCAAAGTGTATTATGGGTAACAGCGAAAAAGAGGTGAAAAAAAAAAAAACATACATAAAATGACTGTTACCAAATGCAGGAAAATGTACTTTTTATTTACCTATACTCGTATATAAAAGTTTCACGAATTTGTTAGCATTACTTTTTATCATTCAAGTCATTACCTAAAATGGTGCCTGATTTTTGAAAATTGATTGACTTAAAAGATATGGTTACTGAAATTGTAAACCTAAATCCAGGGTGGTTGCCAGTCAGATTAGAGTAAGCAGCTGCTGCTACTATCTTCTTCTTCTTCTTCTTCTTCTTCTTCTTCTTCTTCTTCTTCTTCTTCTTCTTCTTCTAAACCTGAAATTAGTGACCAGTTAAAAAAAAAAAAAAGAAACAGGCACCATCTTGAGTGATGATTTGAGCGCTCCTTTTGATAATGAAATTTACAATCAGCATCCACATAAGAAACTTACACTCGTAGATGTAAAAGTTTTTTTTTTTTTTTGCGTTTGGTAACATTTATTCGTTTTATATATATATATATATATATATATATATATATATATATATATATTACGAGTTGTAATTTTTCATTATTTTAAATAAAAAAATTTAACTGATGAAAAATTACAACTTTAAGCTATTTATACACGCACAAATCTCTATCTATCTATCTATCTATCTATCTATCTATCTATCTTTATATATATATATATATATATATATATATATATATATATATATATATATATATATATATATATATGCTAAGTTTGTGTAAATGGAATCTTGTAATGATTGGTTGGTTGTTTTTGTTTTACGGCATATCAACCCTTTTCGGGTTATTTAATGCCGAATCCAAAGATTTTAAAGAAAAATTAAAAAAATTTTTTTTTTTTGTTGTTTTCACGTCGGTTTCTATTTAACCCATAGTTGGGACCCTAACAGGTACTACCACTCCGGGTCAGAGTGGACCTGGGAGCAATGGTAATTAAAGGGTGGCTCCACACTCCCCAAAGCCCACAAGCAGGGGCCTCACCACTGGATATAGTTTAAGATCATATCCAGGACCCCCATTGAGGGACTTTTACCCTCTGCAGGGGGGCAGTCGGCGTATTCTAATGCCCCACCTACAGAGTCTTGTAATGATTGTGTAGCAATTAACACACACACATATATATTTGCTACTACCACCATTTGTTTTAAGAAAAAAAAAAAAAAAAAAAAAATCGAATTAATATTTGCCATTAAAAAGAATATTTGATATTGGGTAATATTGAAGATTAACTCCTTATACTCTTCAGTTATGAAAACCAAACTGTTGAATGCGTTGATTGAATGATTATTGTTACCGTTCGTTTCTTTTCAGTATTGACTTTAAAATATAATATTTGTGTTTATTTATATTGCAAATAAATATAATAGATAATTTTATTGTTTGCATTATTGTTTGTTTTTCAATATTGCAAATAAATATAATAGATAATTTTATTGTTTGCATTATTGTTTGTTTTTCAATATTGCAAATAAATATTATTGTTTTATTATGATTTTTATTATTTTATTGATCTTCTGTATTTTTCTTTAAATATATATTTTTATTTTCGTGCAATTTTTCAAATATATTGCCTTTAAATAATTAATTTCTGAAAAGTAAATTGAGGAAAAATTGAAAAGAGTTTGGAAACATTTAGACTGTCAAATAGAATAGAGAGTTATATTTCTGAAAACGTCTTTATTTGATCGATTACATGTCCTTTCTTTTACACATCATGAATGAAATTATTGAGGAAGTTTTCCTATAACTGACATGTGTTCTCGGGATTATTGCTTGAAACAATAATAAAAATAATAGTAAAGCAATAACATTTAGTTGCAATATTGATATTTCTAATATTGAAAAAAGGAAACAATAAAATTTTTTATTATATTTATTTGCAATATATAAGAAAATAAACGTAAATATATTTAAAGTCAATACTAAAAAGAAACGTTGGAACTCTTACGAATGGTGACGATAATCATGCAATCAAAGCGTTATTGGACTTTTCAGTTTTCATAATTGAAGCGTATACAATGAGTTAATATTCAATATTATTTCATATTGTAACATTGACATTTTTAATATTATGAAGCTTAGGTTAGAATAAAACAAAACAATTTTCTTGTTCGGAGTTATGTCCCATGCTTGCATGATAAATTTGAGTTGTTTCCCCTGAATTTATATTAACTGAAGGAAAAACTAAAATTTGCTAATTTCTTTATTTCAATGTAAGGGAGACAACAATCGAAACTTATAATTTTCGAATTCATTTCAAATTTGAAACTTTGTAAAATGAATTAGATAAAAATACGAATTATTTGAATGGACCTTTTTTCTTACTCTAAAGGTGTAATAATAGCAATTTAAATAAACAAAATTAATTAAAACAGATTAATACTACACCCGCAAAAAATATAAATAAATAAATATAAATAAAAAAGAGGTCCATTTTTGTGATAGAACCCCCTCACACCAACCCCACACCCAAAAAAAGACATTCTGAGTTTGGATAAAAATAAAACTTGCCCCAGTTTATTATGATTTCTCGTTCACCAACTCTGGACAGAAGAGATTAAGTGTAATATCAGAACAGATACTACACTTTACTAAAACTAAACATGCTTAGCATATCATACAAGTGCCACTCTTTCACACATATACATAACACACGATTTTATTTTGAAAGAAATAAATTAAAATGTATTCTTTTTTTTCTATTTAAGTAAACATTTATGCATTTTTAATGAAAGCAAATGTTATTTTGAAACCAATTATCGAAAAAAACAAAAAGTTTTATTTACATTTGAAAAGTTGTGGTATTTGAGTGTAGTTCTGATACACTATGATGCTAAACCTGTCCTTTTCAACTGCTAGCATACTTGTGGTACTTATACTTTCATTTCCAAATTAACAAAACTAATAAAATAGATGTACCTATTTACTATGCCTCCCCACGGGACAGAGTTAGACACCAGGGTCGTTTTTTAACGTGGAGAAAAGGTACAAAAATAATAAATTGTCTCAGTCGTGAAGGACTGATCCTCCACCGAAAGAGAACAAGAAATGGAAGTGCAGCATCTGAAGAACAGATACTACACTTTGATCTTGACCAAAAGGCCAAGTAGTGGAACCAAGATTTAAATAGAAAAAAAAAAAAAAAAAAGCAGGCCATATAATCCTTTATAAAAAATTAGCACTTTTGGACAAGTTTTTTTGTTTTCATTATTGAAGAACTCTTTTGAAGAGGGAGATAATTTAAAAAGACATCTGAAAATGTTAAAGTTTTAAGTAACTTTTAGTTAAAAACAAAACAAATATATTAAAGTAATATAATAACACTAGGAACCTCCAACTGATTGTGAAGAACAGAACACAAAATCGGTGACGTCAATACTTGTGTTTACTGTACAGTTTTTAATAAGTATGGAACAGCAGAAGCGACTTAATGATTTTTTTAAAAACCTTTATTTATTTTTTTCAAACTGCAATGAATAATTAATCTTTGTTTGTTATAATTTTGTTAGGTTTTAAGATTCACACAAATAATATAATTATTAAAAAATATGTATTAGCTAGCAGGCTGCCGGACGTTGCTCAGTCATAAAATACACATAAATATATTTTAATTTTGTTTTGATATGCATCTAAACAAAATAAAAAAGTTAATATAAGTATTTGGCTACGTACTATTATAATTTACAATAATTGTGTCATTATAGAGTTTAATGATTAATAATATTATAAATATTTGTATGTTAAATATAAAATATTAACATTCGAACAATAGTAATTTAAAAAAAGAGTGAAAATAAAAATATATTTTTTTTATTTTTCATTAAATAAATCGTGGATATTAATAATAAAAATGGTGTTTATGCACTTATGTCATTGTGCTATTTTTTTTAATTGTATTTTCACGTTAAATTCGAGTCTTACAATATTTTTTTATCCAATTGCTAGGTGAAAGTACAAAATAGCTACAAAACTCACTTCCCTCCCCATGTTAAGAATGGCTTTCTAAATAATAACATTATTTTTGTATGATAACATAATTACATAAGTTCCAAAAAAAGTAATATCTCATATATTACGAAAAATCACTAGCCCGTGTTAATGAGATAAATGTAACTGTAAGAAAAAAATCCGCCAAGACAATAAAAGTTTATACGTTACTCGATAAACTTTTCATACGTTTTTTTTATGCAGAAATTTATGAATAAATAAACACTTACAATAAAAATGGATAAAAAATAATATATAATTTACCTTTTGTAAAACAAATGGATTTCTTTTTAACTAACTACACAGACCAGAGTTAATCATATTAAATTAATTTTAACATTGTCCTCTGTTGACAAAGATTATGTTAATTAGAGGCCTCCGTACATTTTTTTTTTTTGAAAAAGTTGCCACTACTTCAATTAAAATAACCAAATCAAAATGAATTTCGATTTTATCATTGCCAATAGTCATATATTTCCTAATATGAATATGTTTTTTTAATATTGGAAACTTGTTATAAAAATTCTATGTTTAAACTTCATATCATGGAATATTGAAATTTAATATCATTTAAATCTTTTTAAGATTAATTATATTTTAGAATTCCGTTTTTTTTTTTGTTGTAATCTAAATAATTATGTTATTAAGAAAAAAATATTATTGAGAAAAAATGTCAGTTGTGGGACTAAATTTTTTTATAATATTATGATATTGATTTTATGTCCATTTTTTATTTACAACTTTCAGTAAAATAAATGATGTGTTTATGTTTTTGTATATATATATATATATATATATATATATATATATATATATATATATATATATATATATATATATATATTTTTTAAAATTATTAAAACTCTTCAGCTTTAAAAAATGTTGCAGTTTTTATGGGCCTAAATTTATTTTGTTTAGTTTTCATAACATGAAATATGAGGGAGGGGGAGTAGAACACCTAAAAAAAATTTCACCTCATATATTTCACGAAACCTACTTTTAATATGTAAGTCAATTTAAAAATGAATAAGTATCGAAAATTTCATGAAAATCTGACTATTAGTTGATTTTTGATAGATTGTTAAAACATGGGTATGTTTACTACTTTAAAATCATCACTGCATAGAAACGTTGTTTTTATGCGTCGATAATGTAAACATGATTTTCATTATTTTTGTATGCTGTCAAAAACTTAAATTAGGATGATGATATTAAATTAAATTACAGTTACATCGTGTTGCATATAGAGAGGTTAAATATGTGGTGCACATTGGAGGTACCCAAATAACATACCATAAAATTATATTTGAATTAAATTAAGAAAGTTTTGAAAGAATGAAAGTTTTCATTTTATTTTTTTGTTGTATTAATTTAGTGTATATGTTTTGTTTTTAACTAAAAGTTACTAGGATTTTCGGATAAAGCCTTTTTGAATTGTCTCCCCTTCAAAGGAGTTCTTAAAAAGGGAAAACAAAAACTTATCAAAAAAAATAATAAACACAATAATGCACAAGTGCTTAAAATTTTACATGGGTATGATTTATTTATTTATTAAAAAAAAATATTTTTGTTTAACTGCATTAGTCTATATTAATAAGTAAAATAGTGACTTAACACTCATCCCTGAAGATGGGTTTCAGATGGATTCAAAAGTACTGGCATACACAATGAGTATGGCAAATATATTGGCCAATTCTAAACCCAAAACTTGAAAACCAATAAGAAATTTTAAAAAGATCAAAGAAAAGATAGACAGAACTTGTCCATAACATTCAAATAAATATGCTGTAAAGAAAAATGAATGCCCCTATATATATATATATATATATATATATATATATATATATATATATATATAATACTACTACTGATGCTACTACAGTCATTAATAACACAGATATTTAAAAATATATGCTTAATTTTGGGGGAATGACGAGCCACCTCTTAGTTTCCATTGCTTCTTTGTCCACTCTAATCCTAAGTGGTAGTAACTGTCATGTTCCTTTTTAGATTAAATATAATCCATCATTTTCTGACTATTATTTACAAAACAAATTAATCCACAAACCATTCTTATATAAATCATGTGAAGTTTTAACATAAAATTACATAAGGATGGATATGCTGGTAAAAACCAGAATTAATATATATATATATATATATATATATATATATATATATATATATATATAATATCACAATGGGATCGAATAAAAAAATATTTATATATATTATTATATTTTATATTAGATCCTATTGTGATAAAAGGATGCTTAGTATTATAAATGGAAGATTATTATTAGACAATTTGAAATGATGAGAAATAAAAATGACAATTTATTTGTTCATTTATTTGTCAAGGGAGACGTAAACTTAAAAATTACTTGGATGAATATTTTCTCTGAATTCTTTTTCTCAAGGCTGGTAACTTTGAAAAAATGGTGGCCATCTTTGAAGCTTATTGATTATACTTACATATTTACCCATTTAAAAAGTATTTTTCTTCAGATTTCATGCATCATACTAAATAAATTTTAACTCGAAAAGTTTTATCATCTCAAAATCTTCTTTCTTTTTTTAAAATTTTATTGACTATATACAATTTGTTATTGCAATCTGTCCCATGTGAATTTTAGCATTAGCCACTAATTGTTGATAAAAGCAGACAAGCCAAACGATTTATTTTTCACGATACAAACAGACCAAACGATTTTCCATTATTAAAAAATATACAAACCAATTTTTTTATATATAAATGAAACAAACTAAACGATTTTTAAAAAATAAAACAATGAAATCAAACAATGCATAAGTGCAAAAACCTTTTTCTTGTGTTTTGGGTGATTGATCCTCAATAAATTCTTTATAATAGATATTGTGCTTCAATATTAAATAATTCCCCCAAAACAGGAAAACCAACCGATTTTTTTTTTTGATAAAACAAAGCAAAATGTTTTTTAGAAAAAATAATTTTATGAAATAGTTTTAACTATTTTCAAAGTTTTACTCAGTTTAAAAAATATTTTTTATGAAATATTTTGTAACTATTTTCAAAGTTTTACTCAGTTTAAAAAAATATTGAGATTTTAAATCACCTTACTCAAATGTCTGCATTTGTATTTGGTGTTAGAAGTTTTGAAAAAAATAAACTAGTCATGTATCTTACTATGGACATGGTTTTTGTTTAGTTTTTGTTTTCTTTTTAGTTTTGCATGTTTTTTGTTGTTAATATTATTTGCTTTTAATTTTCAGTTTTTGTTTAAATTTTGTTGCATGTATTTTTTATTTCACTTAACAATTTTTTTTTTTTTTTATCTTTGACTGGTTTTCCAGTTAAAGTATAAATAGATGTTACATTTATTTCGTCCAAAGGGATTACATCACATACACATATGCATGCATACACATATAGTATCTGTATATGTGTAGTGTGTATATATAGATGTGTATGTGTCATGCATATATATGTGCATATATGCATATGTATGTATTTATTTATATATTCATATATGTTATATACATATATATATATATATATATGTTATGTATATATATCTATATCTATCTATCTATCTATCTATCTATATATATATATATATATATATATATATATATATACAGTGATGATCATATTTATTGGCACGGTAAAATAAAAGTTAAATTTTGTCTAATAAATTCTAAAAAAGGGATTAAATTAAAGAAAATAACAAAGTATATTATGTATTTTTAACTGGCCTTTCCGATGCAGCAATCGGATTTTAGAAAAAATAAATAAGAAAGGAACAACAAACATAATTGCAAAAAACCCTTGTTCAAAATTATTGGCACGATTTATTTAATAATCAATTGTATAGCCTTTGGCCTTGATTACCTTCCTCAGTCGCTTTTCATAGTTTACAACCAAGTTGTTGCACTCTTCAGTAGTAATTTTAGCCCACTCTTCCTGACAATAATCCTCCAATTGAATAAGATTCTTAGGCTTCCTTTGCATTACCCTCAATTTTAATGTTCTCCATAAATTTTCAATTGGATTAAGGTCTGGGCTTTGTGATGGCCACTCCAAAACATTAATATGATTGTCCTCAAGCCATTTCTTAGTCAGTTTAGCCGAATGCTTTGGGTCATTATCTTGCATGAACCACCAACGACGACCAAGTGAGAGCTCTTTAGCAGAGTCTTTCAGGTTTTCATCCAATATTTTAACATAATCTTCCTTTTTTATGCTACCTGTGACCTTAACAAGTCGCCCTGGTCCAGAGGCAGCAAAGGATCCCCAAAACATCAAACTGCCTCCACCGTGCTTCACTGTGGGTATGGTGTTCTTAGGCAGGAAAGCTTCGCCAGATTTTCTGTAAATATAAGACACTTTATTATGGCCAAATAACTCTATTTTCGTTTCGTCAGTCCATAGAACACGTTTCCAGAATGCAACATCTTTATCAATATGACGTTTTGCAAAGGCTAGCCTTGCTTTCAGGTGCATAGGCTTCAATAAGGGAGTCTTTCTCGGACGACATGCTTTTAAACCAGCTCTCTTCAAAACTCTACCAACTGTATGTCGAGATACATTCACTCCAGAGGTGCTCTGTTCATCAACAATCTCCCCAACAGAGATCCTTGGGTTTTGTTTTACTTGTCGAACAATTTTCCGTTCATCTCTTGGGGAAAGAATCCTTTTTCTCCCTCTACCCTCTAAACTCATAACGTGGCCTTGCGATTTGAACTTGTTTATTATGGCTCTAACAGTGAATTTGGGAAGGTTTAGCTTCTTTGAAATCTTATCATAGCCCTCCCCATTGGTATGGCATGCTACAACAAGCTTCCTGACGTCTTCGCTGTGTTCCTTAGTTTTAACCATGGCGATTGAAAATTATAATTTAGTCACTTATAATAGTTTAAATAAATCGCTATCTAAAAATTATCTGAAAAAAATTATTCACTGAATTAGCGTTAAACAAGCATAATATGGCTATAAAAAAGTTCAGAAAGCACGTAAACCGTAAATTGATTGATATTATACTGATACTAAAAGAAAAACAAAGCCGTGCCAATAATTTTGAACAAGGGTTTTTTGCAATTATGTTTCTTGTTCCTTTGTTATTTATTTTTTCTAAAATCCGATTGCTGCATCGGAAAGGCCAGTTAAAAATACATAATATACTTTGTTATTTTCTTTAATTTAATCCCTTTTTTAGAATTTATTAGACAAAATTTAACTTTTATTTTACCGTGCCAATAAATATGATCATCACTGTATATATATATATATATACATGTATGTATACATATAATATATACACACATATATGTATGTATTAAACAAATATTAAAAACTTTTCCACATTTTGACAGTTTCTTTTACAAGTCAAATGACTGCATATACAATATAGACATACATATAGTAACTAATATATATGCACACACTTTTGCTCGTGCAGACACACACACACACACACACACACACACACACACACACACACACACACACACCGTATCTTTAGTATATGTAACTGCCTCTCCTTGTCATTCCTATTACGAGTTTTCCAATAAAACACTCTATATCTCTCTCTTAGTAAATACCCGAGTAAAGATAAATACTATTTCTGAATACCCCACTTAGATAATTCTTCTCTTTATTAATATCTAATTGACAATCATTTTTTTCTTTGTGAATACCTCAGTAAAAGAAATCCATCTCTTTCATTTGATACCTGATTAAATGTAATAAAATTCTCCTTTTATGAATAGCTAATCGAAGTTATACCTTTCTTTGCACAAACTTAATTAACGCTAATAATTCTGCTAAAATCACATTAATTAAGGCTGGCAATTCAAACCACAATTATATGTAGCACACAAATGACAGTTATCACTTGACAAATATGAAATATGTATTTTTTGACGTTTCTGAATTTTAAGATAAAGATTGGTTATTCGTATTATTTGAATTTGTTAGACTAAGGTTCTCATCTTGAGTGTTATTTTCACAACGTTTTGGTCGATGCAACTTCTGACCTTCTTCAGGTGTATCTTATCAAACTTGGGAATGTTTCTGTGGAACTTGGGAATTTGGACGGAATTTCAAATCTCATTTGCCTCACAGGGGGAGCATGTTCTTGTTGGTTGATGGAACAAAAACATGCTACCTCCATGAAGTAAATGAGAGGTTCTGTTTGAAATTCTGTTCAAATTCCTGAGTTCGAGAAGATGCACTTGAAGAAGGCTGGAGGTTGCATCGACCGAAACGTTGTGAAAATTACACTCAAAATGAAAACAGTAGTCCAATGAATCCAAATAATACAAATATGTATTTTATTTTACTAGACATAAACCTCAAATACATTCTCCAAACCACATTGTAGAACCTTGTGTCTACGATAGAGTAAGTGTTCCCAACTATCCATGAGTTCTCTGGCATATCTTACAAAATTACTCACAAATTTTATAGTCCACCATATGTTTGCAACTTATTCATTGACTTGAGCATTACTATTTCAAATCCAAATTCATCTGCTGTCCTCAAATAGTGTACTTGAAGTTTATCTAAAAGAACAGGAATTTTCTGTTCAGTTTCATCTTTTTCGTTCTCTGAAATGTGCTGTTGGAACAAAATTATCAAAACTAGAAGAGCATCAGACAATTCTAAGAAACTCACTAAAGCCTGATCTATAAAAAGAAAATGAAGCTACATTGCTATATAAGTATGACATCTGGATAATATGGAAATTAAATGAATCTCGATTGTCAAATAGTTTATACCTAACCTGAGCTACATGCATTTCAATATAGCTCTGTTTCTTGGTACTTGAGTTTCATTTGTAAGTTTGGGATATAAGAGTAGAGTTTCCCAAAACTGATATTTTATGCATGTTTCAAAAAAGTCTTTATTAAGCAGACCAGCAATTGGCAAAAAACACAAAGAATAAAAACCTTAAAAAATTGCCTATACCATTAAATACATAAAAATAAAAACATCTAAATATCAAGCAATGTAACATGTATGTAAAATAGGAATAAAAGAGAGTAACAAAAGTCACCATTTTAAATTTTCTTCCTTTAATAGAATTATGGCTAAAATATACACATGGTGATATTCTCAAATAGTCACTTCTGAATAAATAACCAACTACTGGATTATTTATTCAACCAGCACAGATTTATACCTAAAATATATTTAAAAAAAATAAAGGGAGATAACTCTTAATTTACCAAGAAATAAAATTAATAAAGTAGTAAGTTGGACCAAATTAACCAAACTGTTTCGCTGTGACTTTCATATAATTCGTTTTGATAGGTCTGAGATTTTCTATAAAAATATATAAATATTTTCTATAGTTTATACATTATATATATATATATATATATATATATATATATAGTAACTAAATATGTAATCTTCCTTTTCTTCCTCCATAGTTTAGTCTATCAGTATCCTTTTCTATATTTTTGCTTAGATGTGAAATTATTCATCTATATGTCTATGACAGTTCGTTTTAATTCAATATATTTTAAAAAAGTTGCAATTTAAATGTTGATCCTTTAAAAGAAAAAGAAAATATTCACAGATGCTCAGTTTTATGCAGTAAACAATTTGGATCCAATCCAGTATTCTTACCATCATTCTCAAACTGTCATGGTTAATCTATCTCAAATATGATGTATCAACTTGATATAACTTTTGTTTGAATAAACTCTTCTTTTGACAATATTTTGGGGATGAGTTATTATTATTAACACTGTTTACATGTTTTGGGCAGTGTTCCGCAGTATTACCGTTTTCATATTGCTTTTAGAGTATAGGTAACGGCGGTTCTAACCAACAAGAAAGTAGTGAAATTGCCTTTTCAACATTTACAAAAACAACCTTTCATTAATTACTAACAGTGCTGCCTGGCATTGCCCATGGCAAAAATTAACATAACTTCTATCTCTCTTACCGCTACCCATTTTTCTTCTTTGCCCAGTTCATTCCCCTCTCTAGACACACAAACACGAGTTGGTATAAGGAAAATAACTATATAAAAAAAATCAGTCACTTCCTTTCAGTTAGTGGCTGGAAGAATAGGCTATATGATAATATTAAAACATGCATGTACGTTTTGATAACATTAAATAATATAAATGGTAATTTGATCCCTTAATAAAGAATCTTTTTTTTTTAATTTTAGATAATATACATCCAGCGTTATACCAATTTAAAAAATACCAACTTTGTATGTGTTTGTTGTGTACTTTTCACATTTTAGCCGAACATGCAGACATTTGCCCTTTACGTAATAGATTAGAATAACTACCTAGTATGTGCAATCTTTTTTTTTTTTTTCTTTTAAACCTTCTCCAACTCCCTCTTCTACTTTTCATCACCCCCTCTCTATTACAAATAGCATTCCACACCAAAGGTCGATGGAAGAAACACTTTCTGGCTAATTTTGTGTCTGCCCCTCCTCTCCTATATTACACAAAAAATAATGTGTCTATATTCTGTTTTAGATAATGCTGAAAAATAATGTATGAGGTTTGTGGGTGTGTCTTGTGCAGTTTATGACTTTTAAATGGACACATGCACACAAACAGACAACTATTTTAATATAATAGATTAGAATATGATATAATAGATCTACCAGTGTTGTCCATGTGTATTCCGGTTCCCAGCCCTGAATCCTCTATTGCCATTTTTATAATGTTCTGTAATTTTCAAGTTCTTTTTCTTCTTTATTTACATTATTTCTTTATTTACTTCACCCTCTTATCCTCCTTCTCTTATACTGCTGCTAACAATACTAAAACTAATTTAGTCTTTTCCTTTTCTTTATTTATGTCATTTATTTATTTACTTCATCCTCGTTCTCTTCTTTTCTGATGCTTTTGTTGTTCAGCTATTACTTTAGTCTTTTAGTTTCTCTATTTACATGATCATCTTTTCGCTGTTGCTACTGTGAGTTTGTTGTTGTATCAGGTTGACAAAAAAGTTTTTGCAGTTTTAAACTTTTAAATTCAGATGAACGTATCTCGGCTCAAACAAGAATTTATTGATCGAAATAAGCACCATCAGAATCAACACACATTTACCAACGCAAAACAAGTGTATTTATGCTAATAACATAAAAATTTTGCATTCTGGTGGCGATGAAATCGCAGAAGGCGTTTTTGATATCACTTAAGTTTTTGAAGCATTTCTCATGCAGAAAGTTGTCAAGATGCCTGAAAAAGTGGTTGTCGTTAGGTGAAAGGTCTGGAGAATATGGTGGATGAGTCAGTTTCATAGCCCAATCCGTTCAACAGGGTTGCTTTAGCAACGTGCGGTCGGGCATTGTCATCAATGAGAATTGGGCCTTTTCTGTTGACTAATGCTGTTGTCGAAGTTTCTGATGCATTTCATCTATTTGTTGACAGTACTTCACCACCATAATGGTTTCGGCTGCATTAAAAAACTGTAATGGATGAGACTGGTCGCATAACCTTCTTTTAGTGTAACTCTGGCTTTGGGAAGTTTCGTGGAGCTTCGTCGGCATCTAACCACTCGGCTGAGCATCGTTGTTATAAAGAAACCCCCTTTCATCGCAACTCACAAGTCGGTCGACAAACAGATAATTTTTGTTGTGTAAAAGAAAAGAAGATGACACTTCATGGTGGCATTTCTTTTGGTTGTCGTTCAATTTATGAGCCACCCATTTATTAAGGTTTTTCTGTTATTCCAATCTCTCTCAAGTAGTTGGAAACCGTATATGTTACGTCTAATTTGGAAACAAATTCTCAAACAGTTGTGTGTGGATTGGCTATGACTAAGGCTCTTAATTGATCATTGTGAACATCCGATGGCCGACCACTGTGCTCATCATCTTCAAGACTCTTGTTGCCACCACGAAATTTCTTAAACCACCATTATGCTGTGCGTTCAGTAGTGGTTCCTGGGCTAAATGCTTTGTTGATATTGCAAGCTGTTTCAGTAGCTTTTCGGCCTAGCTTGGATTGAAATAAGAAAATCATGCGAATTTGCTTTTTTCCATTCAATGTTCTGAAAAGAAAACATAATTGTTTTAAAACGATTGTAATTTTAAACGATTAGATAGAGCGAAAAACGCTCTTTTAAATGATTTCTAAAGTAATGGTATTATAATGAAAACTAATTTGAAAATACATCATTTGAAATCAAAATTCAAAATTTTGCAAGTACTTTCTTGTCAACCTAATTACATAATGCAGTCACGGACCATCCCCATATGCTTACCTCATCTGTAATCTTTCTTTCTAAGCAGAAATAAAACACCAGCCAACTCATACTATTTCAGTCTTTTCTGTTTCTTTATTTACATCATCCTCTTAATGCTGCTGCTACTATTACTACTACTTCAGTTTCTCATTTCTTCTTGATTTACATCATTTATTTATTTACATCATCTTACTCAGCTGCTGCTATTATTACTACGAGTCATTCTACTTTCTTCTTCCCTCCACTTCTTGTTTCATTCACCCTTCTTCCCACCATCTAAAATATTCAACATGCAAACAAGCAAGCACGATTATCAGACTTTTAGCGTAAAATTGATTACCAAAATTTATATTTATTTTTATCACATTATAAATCTTCAAAAAAATTTACTTTAGAATCTAATTTTTTTTAAATAATAGAAAACTTTGAATTATTTGTCAGTTTTGCCGGCGTAATAGTTCCGCAGCTAACAACCTTTATGCTGGACTCACCACTGAGCACCATTAAAATGAAACTCCTGTACTTTTGAACATATGGTCAGGCGGTTTTTGTGTACAAGTTGTGAGTTCAATCCCAACAACTGAACTAAAATATATGTAACACAGAATTGGATTAAATAAAGGGTGCAATTAGAAATTTCTAGACCACAACAAAAGATATTTTCGGCTAGGAGCAAAGTGTAGTATCTGTTTTAATACTACACTTTTTTGTACTCTTTTCTGTACTCCATCAATAAAGGAGACATACTTTTAAACTAAAACAATTTTTTGTCTCAATTCGGGTGCATCTTTTTGTGAAGCTGGTTTTTCTCACATTTAAAAAACGATTTTGTGTTTAGTTCCGCCCTTGTGGGGAAACATGTAAATAGGGACACTTGAAGGAAGCCGGAGATTACAATAGTGCAAACATTGTGTTATGAATAAATAAAAGTAATGGAATTGTTTGTTTTTCATAGAAAAAAAGAACAAAAATTAGTAACATCTCATGAGACTTGCTAGCTCAATTTGGCGATTTCTAAACGATTCTATTCACCTTATATCCTTTGTTTAGTAAACTTACTTTCCTATCTGTAATACATGGTGTGGTTTTCGAATAATTTTTTCTTTCTGTTAATTCTAATTTTCTGATTACCACATGTAAAAATGACAGCAATAACGAAGAAGAAAACAGTTTGAAACATGTAAAAAAAAAAATGCCAACGTTTGTTTCTTCTTTTCAAATGCGACACAAGTCACTCTTTTCTGATGAGTTTATCATAAGGATTTTATTGTCTCATCTATATGACATTTCCTTTATAGATACATTTCAGTTTTTTTCTGTTGAATTATTAACCACACGTGCATATAGGTGTGTGTGTGTGTGTGTGTGTGTGTGATAGATTTGTGCATATTTCAACACAACAATCATAACATTTACAATTCGAATATGCATTTTCTAAACCATGTATTCAATTTCACAGACAGACACACACACATACAAGCTATCCGTTTTGCTATGCTCACAAAATACTGTCTTCAATGAAAAACATATGCACACACATTATATATATAACACACACACACACATTATATAACACACATACACACATATAACATATATATAACATGTATATGTTTATAACACATATATATGTCACATATATATTATATATATAACATATACAACATTTATATAAAATATGTATATATATATAACATATATATAATATATTATATATATAATATATATTAAATATATATATTATAAATATATATATATATTAAATATATATATAATATATATAATATATATATTATATATAAATATTATATATATATATAATATTTATGCACACAAACACACGTTCATGCATACATGTGAATTATATATAATATATACACATATAAATCATATTAACATATAATTTATATATATACGTAAACCGTTTGTATATAATTCTTTTATATATACACATACACCTATCAATATATATATATATATATATATATATTTGGTTGAATATGCTATAGACATTCTGTGTGTAAGATTTGTAGATCATTCTTTCCAACATTCTAACAACAAACCTTTGTAAGCTTTCAACTGGATGCAAGTTTGAGAAAGAAAAGAAATGTGTATCCCAGACAACTTTATGGATTTTGGACAAGTTGATACTTGTAATGAATAGGCATCCATTGGATTTTCATCATTACAGAGGCAGTTTCTGAAACAGCCAAAGTAGTTTACAATTTGAAAAGCACTCATCTTTAAAAAGAAAAAAAAATTATGTGAGGGGGGGGGCTTCAATTTTATCCCATTTTGTGGAGCTAAAATTAAAAAAAAAATTGACCATAAACTAATTCTAGACCTTAATCCATCATATACATTATGCCTACATTTTTATATCGTTTTATTTCGAGGCTTTCAATGGCTAAACTGCTCCTTTTATTTCCGAAATAATTGGAACTGACCAATGAAATCCTCAGGATACCCATCCATTACAAGTATTGAAAAGTTTTATTAATTTTACATTCTAAATTTGAAAAGTTTGTTGGACTGTTTGAGAAGAATAATTAACGAATTTAAGAGACAGAATGACTATCATATTCAAGAAAATATACTTGAGAAGAACCAATGCTACATAACCACACAATATATATCTCTATATAGCCTTACTTTAATTGCTACCTATATAAGATCTCTATCTATGTAATATTTTAGCATTTAACTCTTCATTCCTTTCCACAGCTACGAGATAAAAGCAAACTTTCACCCTGGGAAACCAATTATACATCAGTGAGCTTTTGTGGACCTTTGTCTGATCAATGTTGTCTTTTGGTGTTGTGGTAGGCTTGCCCTAGCTGTTCTGCTACTATTAATACTACTATTACTACTATTTTTTTTAATTTCTTTTTTAAATCTCTCTTTTTTTTCTAACTTTCAAAAAAAAAATATTTAAACATCTTTTTTATATCTCACTACCACTTTTTTTTTAATGAAAAACATTATTTTAAGCTTTTAATATAATTTTTAATTAATTTTTTTCTTTAATTTTTAATTTCAATAGAATTTTTTTTTTAATTTTCAAAATTATTTTTAAACATTTTTTTAATTGAAAAATAAAAACTTTTAATTAAAAAATTTTAGTTTCATTTCTTAATTAATTCTTTCTTTGAATTTTTAATTTCAATAGAAAAAGCTTTTTTGAAACGTTTTAATTTTAAAATAAAATTTTTCATTAAAACTTGTTTAGTTTCTTTTTTTTTAATTTAATATTTTTTTAAAATTTTTAATTACAATAGAAATTTTTATGTAAAACTTTGAAAAACTTTTTTAATTAAAAAATGATTTTAAAAGGTTTTTAATTTAAAAGCAAAACTTTTTAATCAAAACTTTTTTAGTTTCACTTTTTAATTAACTTTTTTCCCTCCATTTTTTAAATTTCAATAGAATTTTAAAAAATCAAAACTTAAAAAATATTTTTAATTAAATTTTTTTTTACTTATACTTTTACTACTGCTGCTAAACCAATTGCTCTTTTGACTGCAACTGCTGCATCCATAGCAGCATCACGTTTGTTTCTTTTCTTAATTTACTTTACTTTCAATTATCTTTTAAACACTTCCTCCCTTCCTTTTCTTCTTTCATTTTAGAGGGTTATTTTATGTACCTCTCAATGCAAAACACCTTTAGCGACATTGTTTTATTCTTCTTTTATACTTGCACCAATTTGGCACTGAAGCACACACCTCACTCTATGCATTATATATCACTTTCATGGACCCTCATCAGATAAAAACACAGCCAATAGACAAAGTCCAAATTCTATTATTAGCATGAAGACAGTAAAGTAACTACTGGTGCGGACTGAAAATTCTGTGTGCTCTGTTTGAATTCTGTTGGGTCCAATACATCACTTTCATTAGGTATGTTGGCAACTTTTCTGTGGTTTCTTTTGTGAGTAGTTGATTCATTGGAGTAATGGCAGAATAACAACGCCATGTAAATTAAAATATTACAATCTTCTGATTCATTAGATGTATATGAAAATAAAAAATAGGCTTGAAAGTCGAAGTAATGATCAACATAAAACCCATCATAAAACTTATTCCTTGTTCTATTAAATGTTGGCTTAGTAATGACTCTAATAACAAAAAATGTATTTAAGAATTAAAGTAACATTTAACCCACTAAACAGCTTTAAAAATAGTAATATGATAATTATATTATAGAATAGTAATATTGAAATTAAATAGAAGTAACAAGATACCAATAATAATAGAAATAAAAATAGAAAAAAATGATTCATCATTTGGTTCACCTCACCACATGCTAAAATCTAAACGAGGTATTTTTCCAGATACTCATTTCATACATAAAATATTCAATAAAAATTAATTAAAAATGTCCTACAATTACTGTGAAATTTGAGAAATGATAAAGTCCACAATAGCAAAGAAAAATAAATGACTATAGTAAAAATAAAAAATTTAAAAAATTCAATACGTAGACAAAGAATCAGTATAATAACAAAATAATTAGTCGGACAGTAATAGTATTTATCTAAATAGAATAAGAAAGTTAATGAATGGAAAATTCGTTCTCCTTGTTCTCTACAAAATAATTGCTTAATTAAAAACATTGTTTAACAAGCGAGAATATTTACACATGAAAACCCAGATAACAAAAAATATCATATAGGAGAAACCATCCTAGAAAATAAAAGCACATGCAATAACAGAAAATATAAATTTAGGACATTGATATCAAACCATCACTGGGATCTAAAAGAAAATGAATAGTTGTTTATAGTCAAATGAAAAGTATTATGATTTATTAAAATGATTAGTGTAGTTTATGACTCGTGAGAAACTAAAAATTAAAACATTTAAAGATGCCAAAATACTTCTAAATTGTAGAAGCAAAGTAACAACTAACTGCAGACAAGAATGACCTTTACTATTGCATAACTACTACTACTACTAGCAGTTTTTAGTAAAATAAAACAGTTTTATATAAAGGTGTGTTTTGCAGATTTAAAAAGAAATATCCCCTTTTTTTCCTTTTCAAAACACACAACTACTATTGTCACTGCTATTTCTAAAGATTGAGAGAAAAAAAAAGACACCATTCGCTCACACCTGCTACTTGCATGTATCAAACATTATTAATCATGATATCTTTTTTTTGTTTTACTTATTCTTTTCACTTTTGATGACAAGTGTGTTGTTTTATAGCAATGTTTTTGCTCTCGGAAAATTTCTCTTTCTTTTTCTGTTCTCAAACGGTTGAATGCTTGAGATAAAATGTGAATGTAGGCATAATTTTGAATATATTTTTTTGTGTTTGGCTCATTATGTGAATTACATTTGAATAATTATACTTTAAAATGTGTGTACATGGTTGCTTCATTGGTTGAAGTTGTCATTGTCGTCAGCATCACCACCACCATCATCATCATCAGGTTTAGCATCTTTTTTTGTGCATATTTTGGTCATCGAACATTTTCTATGCATCTTGCAGAATCGCTCATTCTTTTTTACTGTTGTACTACCAATTATCAAGGCCAAAGGCCACTCAAGGATAGGAAATAATGGGATGGAAGGATTCTCAATGCAGTGAACTAAGTTTGATTACTTTATGGGACACTTTATGACAAATCATTTTTGACATTGGATTTGAAGACAGCTATTTTGTAGTCTACAGGGAAGCAGTTTTGTGGCAATATGTTACACAGACGGAAGTTCTATACATGGAAATTCCATCTGACATCAAACATTAGACACATGCAGGAAGAAGGAAAAATCTTTTTCCATTGTGGTTCGCATTGAAAGAAATAAACCACCAAGAAGAAAACATAACGTATTCACTTTTCCGCTATATCTTTTAGACATACCTTGCTTCAGCTATAATCAAATAAATACACTGGTTCCCATAAGATCACCAAAGTCCAGTAATATTAAGCCTGGCCAGTACTAAAACAGTGACCATTTGGGAAGACCACTTGTTGTAGGATACAAAAATTCTTTATAAATTAATCTACAAAATCAATTGTATACAAAATACGCAAAGATCTAAAATAAACTGATCCAACAATCATGAGGGGGCTCCAAACGTAATGCCTCCTATTTTTTATTCGGCCTGAATGGGTCAGAGGGGATTGCAAATTGCATTGTTCTGATGATTGAACTTTTACATTCATGATCTGAAAGTTTCATCTCTCTGTTGCAGATATTGACAGTGGGCATCAAATTTGCATCAAATTTCTCCTCTCTGCTACCTCTTTCTCATAGAAGAGATGTTGCGAGTCTATCTCTGCTCCATTATTATTTTCATGGCAAGTGCTCGACTGAACTTCACTCTATGGTTTCCTCCTGTATTGATTTGCAGCAATCACCCAACTAGAATTCATCATTGAATTCATGGCAAAAGTGCATTAAGAATGGTGGTAATTATGTATTAAAAAAATTCTGGAGCCAAAAAGGTAGCTCGTTTTAATGGTACTACTTCCGACTTCGTAGCTTATCAACTTTTAGAGGCTTTACTTTTGGAACAACCTTCATATGACAAAGTGCATTCCAGACACTCATGCACAGCTATGGTTCATCGCTGGCAAAAGTGAGAATGATTGTGACTATGTAGAAAAATGAATTCTAGAGCACGAAAGGTCGCTTGTTTTAATGATACCACTCAATTTGACTATTAGTATTTTCATCTGTTCATATGGTCCAACACTTTTCCTTTATCTATATATGAGGTTTTTGTCTTTAGTAAAAAATAACTTCTTTTAATGCAATCTTTGCTTGTGTCCAGTTAAGTGTTATCCGTTCTTTCCAGAGGAGTTCAGAGCATGCTGAGAAATCTTCTTTCAGTTCTGAAACAGCTTCGACAGACTCATTCCATCGATGCAGGCGGAAAGATACTGATGTTGTTTGTCTGAGACCTGTGACAGTGGCAAAGCTCTTGTGGGATGGTAGTCACTGTGGAGACCTGATGTCCATACAGGGAATGGTGATTGTCATGCTCTGCCTTTGCTATCACTGCTTGAAAAATCTGCAGCAGAGTGATTTCATGCAGCCTCTAGACAGGTGATGGATTGGTCAATTTCAGATTGCCAGTAATCGTCCTGCATGCCTTGTTGAGCTTGACGTCGACCTTTTCAGCATGAGCAGAATGAGCTGATCACACAGCAGTATTATGCGATTAAGTAGCGCAGCACTAAAGCTGACAGGCACAACCTGCACAAGAGGGGCTATGTATAGGGAGATTGGTGTCCCTGTGGGGCCATCATGCAGATTATTACACACATTCTCCTGATGGATTGTCCTCTGAGTGAAGCATGCTCTGATGTGGATCTGAGAGATGCTTCAGACACCGCCCAATGATGTATCTTGAGTTGGATTGAAACGCTATGATGATGACTGATTCTAATATGCTTTATTAACTCCACTCCATATATTGCTTTCATTATGTTATTTGGAAAGATTAGCATTACTGGCAGTACATTGTACATATGATATTTTAAGTTAAAGCTTTGTTGTTGTTGTTGAAATCTACCTGTGTGAAACCAATGTAATGTCATAATGCTTCATAAAGGATCCTTATTGCCTCCCCACAAGGACAGTGCTAGATACAAGCACTCTAGAGTGAGACAAAATTTTTTTAAATATACCTCACTCTGGAAGTATTTCTTTACTGAATTAGGACGGAAAAGATTAAGTGTATTATTAGAACAGATACTACACTTTGCTCCTGTAGCAGAAATTATATGACTCAACTACATCATTTTGGAAGATAGTTTCTTTTAGTTTTTGTAGCCTATTTTAAAGCATCTTTCCATTTGAATATAATGTATGGTGACGGTTTGGTTCATCCTATAAATTCCATTGAAATAATATTTTTTATTTTAATGTGTGACTAATTCATATCGCACCACATCGTCAAGTTTGTCAATAACTTTACATATGTCAGCTCCACTATCTTTCCACAATCTCTCTTTAGGTGCTGAACATCATACATATATCAGTAAGGCGGTAACTGCCATGGCTCACTTGGCAAAGAGAGTCTGGAAAAATGAGACGTTGATTATTAACACCAAGATGAAGATGAACATGGCTTTTCTGTTCAACACGCTGCTCTGTGGCATTAAATCATATCATTTACTTCCGTTAAGAGAATACGCTCAATGCCTTTCACCTGTGAAACTTCACAAGAATCCAAGGAATAGTCTGGAAGGATCGCATATTAGATAAGAGCATTCTTGATCAGGTGGGCATTCTAAGCATATTCACTTCTCACACAACATTGACTCTGGTTAGGAACTCCAAGGATATTTAGAGAGCTCACCACTGGCAGCACACAATCAGGAGACATGAAGACAGGTGGCATCAATCCAGCAGGCTAGAAGTTGGTGTCTGATGACCGCAGTCATTAAAAATGTATGCTCCAAGAGTAAAGGATGGTAAGACCAGCAGGGGAGGGAGAGGAGAGAGCATAGATGGCATAAGGTTGTATCAGAACTCTCATAATCAGATACCAGCTATATCTATGGCAATTGTAATAGAGCCAGTCGATTCAGGATAGGTCTGCAAAGTCACAGCAAACACTGCAATTCAGACAACAGGTAACAGACTGGTGTGAGATGCAAAACTTCATTTTCTCCTTAGATAGACAGATGCCAACAATGTGCATATCTATAGAATTAAGGTGAATCCCATAAACATATTCAATTTATGTAAAACTTGCCCAACAATGTGCATATCTATAGAATTAAGGTGAATCCCATAAACATATTCAATTTATGTAAAACTAGCCCAACAATGTGCATATCTATAGAATTGAGGTGAATCCCATAAACATATTCAATTTATGTAAAACTAGCCCGGATGCCCTGCATTGTCTGGTTGTTTGGAGGTGTGTGTTGAGCAAAAAAAAAAAAAAAAAAAAAGTAGTAGGTAGGCAGGCTCAAACCTGTACTGCGAAGGAGGGAAAGAATGTGAAAAAAAAAAAAACATGATGTCTTTGCTGTTGCATCCAAACCGGAAGTGACGTAGGCTTAAATTAAGGGTAGTCAATCAAAAAGAGAGGATGACTTTCGAAAATATTGATGAAAAAAGCGATCCCTCCTTGTTGAGGGTGAAGGAATTAATGTTTTTAGCCAATATTTCGATATTTGTCGTCCGAAGGGTTGAACTTCAAAACGATACCAATCTCGTGAAAATCCGTCGCCTCTGTCAAAAGTTTTAAGTAAACATACATACATACATACATGCATACATACATACATACATACATACATACATACATTTAAACAGACTGGTGAGATTTATATTATAGATTATTCGTTCATTGTGTGAATTTCTTTGACAAAATTTCATTAAGGTTGTTCATCTATTTGAAAGGAAAACTATCATGTTTTATGAGAATAATTTAATTTTTGAAAATTGTGCAGATGAATCTGTATGTTATGTGAATTCTGTTCCAATAATTATTTTTATTAATATGATCATATGGATATGGTTAATGTGAATTAATAATATGAATATAGGTGGTTTGTTCATTTTGTGAATTCCTTTCATATAATTTCAAGTTATCAGTTTATATTTTTAGAAAATCTTTTGGTTTTATAACCATATACTTTATTATCACTAATTCATATTTCTTTCTGATTGCATTTTTTTTGTCTCTTTCTCTATTTTGATCCTATCTTCACAACTGACTTATGCTTGCTTCCGTTGCTATATTTGCCACTCTTTTTTCTACGGCTTGGAATGATATATTTTTTAATTATTATAAAAGGTTTCTTTTATTTTTACCAATTTCCTTGAATCTTCTCTCTATTTAGTTGTTGCTTCCTCCTTTTTTTTCCCTTTTTTTGAAAAAATGCTTTGCATCCTTCTTTTTAAAAATCATTCAAAATCTCTTCAAAACTTTTACATATGTTTAGCGTGTTTATATTTTATAGAAATTTAAGTTGGCTATATTTCAAATAATTGTAAAGTAAAACTTTCAATAAAATGCCAGTCTTTAATTATGCATACATTTTTCTATCAAATTCATTTTTCCTTTTCATATTTGATGTTTGCTTTCTTGTTTTAGCTTTCACCCTTAATTTTTTTAAACTTTTTTGCTTAATCTTTTTTACGGTGCAACATTGTTTGCAAAATAACAAAAAAGAACTTGTTTACAAATTAGTTATTTTAGCAATGCATATAGAAATGCTAATGCCATTTCAAACTTTAGCATGACAAATCGACAGAACCATCTTCTAGAAATATATGGATTCTTCAAAAACTGTTATTTCAAACTCTGGCATGACAGTCTGACAGAGCCTTTTCTAGAAATGTATGGATTCATCTGAAACTGTTATTTCTAACTTTAGCATGAAAATCTGACAGATCCTCTTTTAGAAATGTATTGATTCATCTGAAACTGCTATTTCAAACTTTAGCATGACAGTCTGACAGAGCCTCTTCTGGAAATGTATGGATACATCTGACACTGCTACCTCAAACTCTAGCATGACAATCCAACAGAGCCTCTTCTAAAAATGTATAGATTCATCTGGAATTACTATTTTTCTCTTTTGTTTTTCCAGATCTTTTCTCTATTTGTTATTTCTCTTCCCTTTTGTCTTCACGTGATGCAAATCAGATTTTGACACCTTTTCATAAAAGAGTTAGTACATTTATAAACGTAAGCCAAGGAATTAACAACCATCATGCGAGATTAATTATGTCTACATTCTTATATATTAAAAGGAAAAACAGACATTTTAATTATTACATTTTCTGAAATAGTCCATATACCTTAGGTTTTGGTCAATGAGATCTTACTCAGGATACACTTAAGTAAGGTGAGTGAAAGTGCTTAAATTGTGAAAAATATTTTTTGTTTTTTCAAATAATTTTTTTTTTAACCTGGAAATATTTTAGTTTATATTTGACAATCATTCTGTATGATTTTCAGATTACAATGTTTATCTGCAGACTTTCTCCATTGAAAATAAGACTTCAACATTTATAACTTTGAATGGTGAACCCATTCAAACATTACAGATGATGAAGAGATGTTCTATCATGATTTAGTCATTGTCTATGACCTAACACAGATCGTTACAGATCTCACCTGTGTGTCTGATGCTAACAGACAGTTTGTAAGTCTTCGAGACCTTTTTCTTATAGCTTGCCATGAACTGTGCTCATCCTCCATTCTGTCTCCATTGGGATATTCTGATCATTGTTTTGTCTCAATTAAGATAAAAACAAAATGTAATAAATCCTCAGATGTCTCTCCCCATCGTACAGTGTATCGATACGCTATAGCCATAGAGTATCGCTGGGATAGCTTCTGAATGTTTATATCTAATATACCTCTGTGCTCCATGTTTAAAAAGAATGTGTCCTTTATAGTATCACACCTGATTGACTCGTTAATTGTCAGTATAGAACGTTTCATACTCACCAAGAAATTCCAACAATAAAACAGCCAGCCAAAGTTCACTCCAGCATGTACGACCGCTATTGTGTACTATTTCCATTGCTTTCAACAAAATAGATGTTCTGAAATTAAAGTCGCTTTTGGATTTGCCAGCAATCACTGCAAAAGGGTAATAAAGAACGCAAGAAAATCATATACTCAGGCCCTCGTGTCTAAAGTAGCTGAGAAGCGGCTTAGTTCCCATGAGTTTTGGCGAATAACAAACAAGGTCCTGAAAAGATGTGTGTCCTCCATCTCAACCATCATCAATGTGCCTGAGATAATTTTGTCAGCATCTAACAAAGCCAAACTTTTTATTAAGAACTTTCCACCCTTTGTGATCAGGGCCGCCTACCTCCTGTATTTCTCCTCTGTGACTGAAAGTTCCATATATCTGTACATGATGTTGTCAAATTTATCAAAAACCTTAATTCCAATAAAGCAACCAGCTCTGACAAGATATTCCTTTTAAACTTTTACGTATATATATATTACAATCATAGTACTCAAAAGGTTTCAATCAGAACTAGTTACCATTCTTGCAAAGCTGTTTAAATGTTGCTTTAAGGAGAAATACTTCCCAACACCTTAGAAAAACTTTGTCAGTCTACTCTGTATTTAAAAATTCTGAAGATTGGTTATCTACCTCTCAAAATAGACCACTCAGTCTCCTGTGCGTCATGAATAAGCTGCTTGAATCTGTGATAAATAGAAAAGTAGTCAACCATCTCTGCCAAAAAAACTTGCTCAGTGACATGCAATATGGTTTCCATCCTCTTAGATAGCATATCAACTGTAGTTGATATGCTATCACACAGAATTAGTGAATCTCTTGACAGAGGCTTCGTTTCTCAAGCAAGAGTAGGAAGAAATCAGAGGCTCATATTGTCAAGCTGGCATCCATTAAGGTTCCATCCTGGGCCTAACTCTCTTTCTGATCTTCATCAATGATCTTCTAAATCACATTCTTAGATCATTCAGAGACATTTATGCTAACGACACTATCATCTATGACAACACCTTAAAGGCCGGCAATGACGAAGATCTTTGTGATTCTCTCTATTCTGACCTTGAGCACATGGTGCAATGAGGAAAAGGGTGGCCGGTTTATTTTAATGCATCTGAAACCAAGCTTCTCTCTTTCTATCACAAACGCTCTGACACTCACCTGGCCCCAATTAAAATGAATGGCTTTCTTTATGAGAAAGCAGCATGCTTTGATAAGCTTCTGGGACTGGCCTTCACTCTTTCTTTGAACCGTTTATCTTTGGAATTCCTTCCTTACTTCATTTCCCCAACTGTATTAATATGCAGAAATTTAAATATAATTCATTGTTAAGTTCGCCAAGAAAATAGTTGGATTATTCTACTGCTCAAGTAGATATCTCACTCCCAATGCAATCCTCTATCTGTATAAGAGGCAAATATGTCCTTAGATGGAATACTATTGCCACCACTGGGAAGGAGCTGCTTAGAACATCTGTGCTTGGATAGGGTACAAAATCGACTTTGAAATCTAGTGGGGAATGTACTTTTCTCCTCTTTGCTACCTCTTTCTCATAAAAGAGATGTTGTGAGTCTATCTTCTGCTCTATTATTATTTTCATAGCAGGTGCTCGACTGAACTTCACTCTATGGTTCCCTCCTGTAAGTAATTTGCAGCAATCACCCGACTAGTTTCAACCACTATCAACTATTAACCTTACTCTCTATCTATATCTAAAACTAAGCAAAAATTCCATGAACAGAGTTTCTTTTCTAGAATTGCTCATCTGTGGAACAAAATACCACAGAACTGCTTTCCAACCGACTATAACATGGTTGTTTTCACGTCCAATGTAAACAGGTTCTTGATGAGCCATCGTCTAAAATAAATTTATATAATTTCCACCATCATCGACCATTATGGTACTCGTTAACTCTTATCCTTAAGTGGATTTTGGGCCTTGATAAGTGATGACTATATGGTTGCGGGAAAAAACAACCCCAGAATAACAACAATCTGGTAGGAGGAGACGAAAGCAATTCAAACTTAGACTATATATTTTATTTACTTAATTATAGAGGCATTTCTTCGTCTCTGAATTAAATTCTGGTTATCTTCAGAGGTTTCTAATTGCTCATATCTATCCGGACTTCACATAACAATCTTCTATTCCAAGTGTCTAAACTCTCCTATCGATCCAGACTTGAGATGACAATCCTTCTATATAAGGTTCCAAAATGATTGTATCTGTGTGTATCTCACATCATGATTCTTCTATTCAATGTTCGATTCAACCAGTGTGATGTCAGCATTCATACTTGGAGTCAAGTACAGTTAAAATCAGTTCTTATCAATCATACCTAAGCAACTTTTTTCATTTGTCAATCATTCGATATTTTCAAACCCATATTAACTGCTAAATAATACCTATGTAATTCAATATGGCATCCCCTACATATCCTATTCAGATTTCAATTTTTATCCACATTGAATTTTTTTTTCAACTTGCTTTTCGCTTTTGCCGTTCATTTTATCACATTTCTGTTTCTGTGAGAATGTGAGTGCAAGTTATTTCATTATTTATTCTTTTTGAGATGTTTTTTTCAAAAGTTCTTCTCTCTGACATTTTTCTTCTTTCTTTGTCTCTTTCTGTTATATATATATATATATATATATATATATATATATATATATATATATATATATATATATATATATATACACTCTCACACACACACTTATGGCTATGCAGACACTTTTGTTTCATTCCAAGGGGCTCATTGTAAGCTTGTTTTAAATACTGTTAATCAGCTTTACTCATATATTTATTATTGAGCACTATTGAAGTAGATACTGGAATAAATAGTTATACATAAATTATTGGATAGTATAAGTATATAATAGTAAATGTTATATAAAATAAATATAAAATGAATGATAAGATGTATTTCACTTCAACACATTACTGCAGCTTCACGGTATCACCAATCGTAAGAATTGTGTCTCTGACTGACATCAATTGAAAATCAAAACTGGAAGAATAAATGATGTTTACTTTTTTTTATTGATACCAATCAGAAACTTTTCTGATGATTTGATGATACCGTGAAACTACAGTAAAGTTGTAACATTTTATTTTTATCTATTATTGTTATAGTTCTATCCTATATGATATTGAGCCTATTATTTGTTCATAATCTGTTGTCTTAATTCGGTTCTGTTCTGATTTTGAATGGTTTGTTTTCTTGTTTGTTTTAACCCCCCTTTTTTTCTTTCACTTTCCACAAATTTCTCACAACTGCACAAACTTAGTTTATATAATTCACATCACACATTCACAAAATAATAAAATATTAATATTTTAACCTTTAATATTATTTAATATTAACTTTTAATTGTAACCTTTTACAGGAACAGGTAACTTTTTATCTTCTTTATTTTTTCTTCTTCTTCTTCATCCCAAATCATCATTATTACTATTATTACTGTTATTATTATTAATATGTTGATACTTGTGCTAAAATTGTCAGTGAGATATTATCCACATTTGTACAAAGGTGGGCAGTGTTTTGATGCTAAACTTGTACGGCACGGATTTACTAGTTTGTTTAGAAAAATTTCGTTATATTTCAAAGAATTTTTCTTCACTTGCCCACTAGTATTTATAATGAGCAAGTTTTGAACTAATACTTTTACCTTCTATGCTGTACTCTTTTTTTCTTCCATTCTATTTTGTTTTTTTGTTTGGATTTCTTTTTATTCTCTTTCTTTTCCCCTCTCCCTCATTCTTCCATTCTTATTCTATTGCTGATATTTTTCCTAATTTCTAATTTAATCCAATTTTAATTTCACTCTGGAGTCTTTTAACAAATAAAGATAAAATATAAACTATACACGTTATTGATTTGAGATTTGGTTGTATTTTTGCACTTATTCACCTTTCTTCACAACACACACACATACATAAGATATATTTAAAGAAATATATTTATAAAAACGATATATATATATATTACATTGTACTTATTTTTTTAATATAAATTACCTTTCTCACCGTTTGTTTGATTAGAAATCACCTTTTTTTTTTAACTTTCTATGTCATTTTTTACACTTTTTTTTGAAAATATACAAACATGACTGTGGACTTGAGTGAATGCACAAATGGAAGATAACACATTCACAGGGACAAGAATTTACAAAGATTCTGTTGCAATAATATAAAGAATAATGTTTCAGATTTTGAAAAAATGTTCTGAAGAAATCTTGTCTAAATAGTGTTTTACCATTTTGCGAATCCTTCCAATCACAACAAAGAGTACCTGTGTGTGAATTTTACACATTACCCTAATTTCAAGATCTTCATATTTGAATAACTTCTGAAGCACTTCTGTGGATTATTATTATAATATAATATGCTAATGCAATTTCATATCCATACATACGTTATCACTTAGCATCCTTTTATTTTTTAAAAAATAAAACTGAAATTGCCCCATTACTGAAACTGCAATGGATAAAAGTGATTTTTAAAATTTCATCTGATTTCTCAATTGTGTCGAACGTGAACCTGAAACTAAAGTACACTTTTTTGGTTTTTGTAATTTTTCTCTTATTCAAAGATTATACAGTAATATCTCTGAGTCTGCATTGCTGGATGTCCATAAAATGGAAATATGTCATAAACTCCTACAAAGGTTTCGTAGTAAAATTTTATAACCAGATATATTCAAAAACTATATTAACCAGAATACTTACAAAAAAGTTTGTTTCAGTTTGATCAATATTATTTGTGTGCACGCCGGACATCTAGAAATAGAAATATTTTTAAGCACTGCAACATTACGACAGATGAAGAATACAATTGTGGACTTTTCTTAGGTCCAGTTAATTGTTGTTGCTGGTATTATTATTATTATTATTATTATTATTATTATTATTATTATTATTATTATTATTATTATTATTATTATTATTTATTCATTTATTTATTTTGTAAACCATCAGAAGGTGAAAATATTTAGAAGCGTGAGTGATTACTAGTCTCCCAAACATTCCAACATGTACGTGCTTTAAATGGTTTTCGATATTTTTTTTATTATTTTTTTTTTTTTTTCACGAGCAGAGGCTAGTTGTTAGTATTTCCCAGAGCTGGAGTGACAACACATATCTCTAATGCTCTCTCCTCCCCTCATCCCACCTCTATCAAACGCGTGTGTTTTTGTGTGACTGCATACATTGTATTGATTTTGGTTGTTTTTGTTTTGTTTTTTTGGTTCATCATTATTATTTTTATTTTTTATAGTTTTGACACCAGCAAAAAGCCAGTTGATGGTAATTATCTGAACATGTGTAACAAAAAGTCTCCCCAATTCTCCAGCACATTCCTCTTTGGACATGTGCACATGTGATTGTTCTTGTGTAAATTGGAGTGATTTTTTTTTTTGGTTTATGCATTTATATCATTTTAGTATTCAAATCAGTCAGCCAGATGATGTGATAGTGCCTAAAAACTGTTCCAATAATGCATATTCCTCCTTTGAAAATATGGCTGGATGTGCAGGTGTGTGTAATATAGAGTGATTTAAGTCTTTTACGTTCCTTAATGACTGTGTTATACAGGCGTTAAGTTTGTGAATTTTTTTCGATGAGGATTGGTCAGTCATATTATTTGGAATCTTCTGACTACTGTTCTCATCTTGAGTGCTATTTTTACAATGTTTTGGTCGATGGAATCTCCAACCTTCTTCAAGTGTATCTGGTTGAACTTGGAAATGTTTCTGTTTAACTCAGGAATTTGAACACCTTTTTTTACTTCACTGGAGTAGCATGCTCTCGTTCTGTGAAGAATGACTGGATAGAAGTCCTAAGTAATTTGCAATTGTATTTTTTTCGCCCACACTGAGAATTAAACCTTCAGCCATCAGGAGAATATCACTTTTACAATTGATTTTTCAAAGTACTTTAACCACTGTGCCACGGATCCTTGACTCAGGATGAGAACAGTAGTTCAAAGATTCCATATAAGATTATCCAGGTGTGTTATGAAATTGCTGTACATGCTATTCATAATCTTACAAGTTTCTGATGAAGCATAATTTCCTCCAGTTTGATAAAGGCACAGTCATTAGGTCGAAACCTTTGCAGATCAGAAATGTTTGGGACCTATATCTCACAGCCATGCAAGATGGCAGAGTGAATACAGACTGAAAGCACTTTGTCTCAGAGTAGTCCAAATAACACAAGAAATTTCTTATTCCTAAACATTTGTAATTTGTAAAGGAAGTTATAATTAAGGATTTATAAACATAATAATTTATAAACATAATAATGATGTTTTTCACTATGCATACTATATAACCACAATCAATCCAATAATTTATTATATTTGAACTGATAATTTTTTTTTTAATTTTAACACTTGTTATGTAAAATAATTATTTTTCTGTTTTTAGAAATGTATTAATATTTATAGTACTCAACTATTTTTGGGATACAGATACATATCTTTGATATAGATAAACTTTTTTTGTTGTTTTTTTTTTCAGAAAATCAAAATTTTTCTTTCTTCTTCTAATGGTTACTATGTACATATTATTCAACATTTTGTAAACCTTTTTATAATCGTGCTCATTAAAAATTTTTCGATTTTTATTTTTATAGGATGCTTAGAATAGACATACTTTTTATAGGATACTTCAATAGACCTTACATTCTTTTTTATAAAATGCTTATAATAAATTTTATATTCTTTTTTTATAGGATGCTTATAACAGACTTGACCTTTTTTTTTTTCATGGGATGTTTATAATAGACCTTATATTCATTTTTTTTTGCCTATAAACAAATGAAATGCCTTCTGGGGATGTTTTCTATTTTTTATATAATTTTTAGCAAGAAGACCTAGTGTTATCGAGATTGAATGAAGGACTCTATGTTCTTTTATACCAAGCTCTTTTTTTTAATTATTTTTTACAATTATATTAAATTTTAAGAATGGGTTCAATTATGACGTTTTGCACAAGAAGACATGTTAATTGAGATGATTGACTAGGATCTCTCTTAGAATTCTTACAAATCTTGTATTCATGGCATATTCCACTAGAGATATAAACCGATCAGATATGAATGGGTTGTAGCCATCTGTCCTATTTCTGTTTTTAATGTTCAAACATTACCACAATAGGGACACGTTTCTATTTGCCCATCTAAATAATGAGGGTGTGGATTTCTTTGGAATATTGGTCTTTTCCTGGTGTGTGGATTGGCCTCAATTAGTCAACTGACCTTTGTTATAGTTTAGACCAGTGCTAGGCACCATCTTGGGAACTGCACAGCTTCCACTCCCAAGTTAGTTCTTGACTTTAGCATTGCTTTGTTCATGTGTCACTGCATATACATCAGTAAAGATGACAATTTTATATTCATTAAATGTTTTTTTATGTGAAAAACTTGTAGCTTTCTGTGGCCATATTTCAAGTTTTTCATTAAAATTTTTTTAAGCTTTTGTAGTTAGCTTCTACCCCCACCCCACCTCAGAAGAACATCATCTATTAAAATAACTTCTACATATCTGTCGGTCTTCATGTTTATAAGATTAGAATTTCTGCCACTAGGTTTCCAGAAATAACATGCAGCAGCTCCACAACACAGCTTCTTTAACAATGTTGTGGTCAACGTACTCAGTTATTAATAGGTCTCCTGTAATTAAAAACGTTAGTCATTACTCTTCAAGTCATTCAAAACTCGAGACATCCCCATTTATATGTATGATTGGAATTTCAAAATGATATGGTTTTCAAACATAAGAGGACAATGTTTTCTCTTTCAAAAATCGGATTTCAGATCGTTAGAAATGTGTAGCAGAACGATATTTTGGCTGCAGGATTTCAATCCTGCTGGCGAGAACCAACGAGAGTTCTTACCTACAAAAGAGAGAGACACAACTGACTAGAGACTCGTTCGTCATAAGCACACAGTCGACCCACTCAACTTGACGTCTCGCAAAGAGACAAAATGAACAATTGCAAATTTATTACAAATGTAATATTATTACGTTTAACAGAGTCTTTTAAAAGGTTGACTTTAATTTCAAGTTTGAATAATATTGAATCCATTAAATTAAATGAAGAGCTCTAAAAAGGAAAGTGAGGGGTATCCTTACAGCAGAGTGTTTGGTTTATATTTTGATGGCAAAATGATAAACTGACTTTCGTTTGGTTGATATCTTATTTATAAAGACACAATTGTATTCTCTATCTTTGGCAACATTTTTTTTTTGTCGTTTTTTATTTTTTTATTTTTGTGTTGATCTGACTTTTGAAAATCAAATTAGCAATCAAAATCAACTTCATTTAAGAAGTGGTTCTGATTCAAGTGCTGCTGTTTCCCATCAAAATTAAGATTTAAAAAAAAAAAAAAGTAGAGAGTTACTATCAGGTTAAAATGTCCAAAAGTCTTTGACCTGATTTTAGATTTAACATGTGGATGATAAAATACAAAAGCGTAAGTGGAGATATTTTGGGTTTGCAAGCAAGACGAATTAGTCATTAACAGATATGGATTAGCACTCTTGACTAATTGTTTAGCTAACAGCAAATAATGATTAGCAAATAATGGTTAATTCTTATATAGTCTTCGTAATGATATATATATATATATATATATATATATATATATATATATATATATATATATATATATATATATATATTCCAAAATATATATATATATATATATATATATATATATTCCAAAATATATATATATATATATATATATATATATATATATATATATTCCAAAATATATATATATATATATATATATATATTCCAAAATATATATATATATATATATATATATATATATATATATTCCAATATATATATATATATATATATATATATATATATATATTCCAAAATATATATATATATATATATATATATATATATATATATATATATATATATATATATATATTCCAGATTAAAGCTATTCAAGAATGGTAACTAATGAATTTATATATTTATTTCGCAAATGTGTCAAAATTCATCATTTTTATTTAAGAAATGCATGCGTATGTATGTATGCGTATGTATGTATGTATGTATGCGTGTGGGAGTGCGATATCTATAGCTTGAAAATTTAGCAGAATATATAAGTAAAATAAAGTAAGTTTAATACATAAAGCAACATATAGGCACGTATGAATTGACATTTTACCTAAATGCATTCAGTATATTACAAGGAAGCACATAATATTTAAATATACTGATGTACATTTCATTGTATTTGATCTAACCTTTAATTCCATTTTATTTTGCCCACAAACTATGAATTTGAAAATACACACACGCATATATATATATATATATATATATATATATATATATATATATAAGAGCAAACAGTTAATAAAACATGTTAAAAAAACACTTTGAAAAAGAGTTAAAAACATATTTAATCTGAAAAGGAAACACTTGATAAGTGGATAGTCCTTAATCCGCGGAGTTTCGAAGAAATACTTTCCTTCTCATCAGAGGGTAGGAATTAGCAAAACGCGGGATCGGATTTTGCATACAAAAGTATTTAATGAAATTGCAACTAAGTCAAAGATCTTACTTGATAACAAAAACTGAAGCAGAGGGAATATGGTGAAGAAAAAGGTGATTACATGTGAATGGATAGTCTGGTGAACGGTAAATAATCAAATGACGGTAAAATCCAAAATATAACTCCAAGAAAGTTAATTGAATTTCCATTTGCACAAGTAAAATCCAAGGAAATCACGTAATTGGAAGATGGTCCAAAATAATTCAAAAGGCCAATATATATATATATATATATATATATATATATATATATATATATATATATATATATAGTAATTTATAAAATGTATATGGCGATTAAGCTACACTGAATATTCTGCGTTTCATCCAACTATAGGATTCGTCAGACTTATGCGCATAAGCCTGACGAATCCTATAGTTGGATGAAACGCAGAATATTCAGTGTAGCTTAATCGCCATATATATTTTATAAATTACTAACTAGCTCTACCTACGTATTGAGCACTTTTGAAGTAAATACTTAAAGTTTACGCATAAATCTATACTTTCGTATATTAACTTTATGTGAATAAATGAAGTAGTTATATATATATATATATATATATATATATATATATATATATATATATATAACTACACACACAAATACACATCAATATATAGTTAATACATTGTAGATTGGAAAGTGCACACACACACACATATACATATATATATATGCATGTATGTATATATATATATATATATATATATATATACACATACATAGTTAATACATTAGAAATTGGAAATTGTACATATATATGTATGTATATACACACTCTCTCTATATATATATATATATACACACACACATACATAGTTAATACATTAGAAATTGGAAATTGTACATATATATTTATGTATATACACTATATATATATATATATATATATATATATATATATATATATATATATATATATAATGTGTTATATAGAGATATAGATAATATATATTCCTATAAACACTCTTATACACTCATAGACATTCATTTTTAAATAAGTGTTATTAAAATTATTGGCATTATTTTTTCCATAAAATTTTTTATCATACTTTTGTGCAACTTGTCTTATTTCTTGATCTAATGAATAGAAACATGGTTCTAGTTTCATAAGTTTCACATAAACTCGAAAAACACCAAGTGATTATGAAGAAAAAGCAACTTATTTATCAAACTTTACTAGAATTGGTTACCGAATTTTCAGAAATCCTTACGACTTTCCACTTCCAGTTTGTTTTTTTCAAAATGAATGCTCACAGCAGAAATCTCTGTATGCACATTTTGAATTTTTGAAATCTTGGGTAAGGAATTTATGTCAATGGGATATCTCATTGACATAAATTTTCCTTACCCAAGATTTCTTGGCGGCAATAAACATTTAATTTTTTTAGTTTTTTTTTATGAAAGCACCTGTCTTTTCCTCCTCGCGAATAATAGACCCTTAAATATTTTGATATAAACTTATATATGTTGTTTTCTTTATTATTTTTATTAATTACATTATTTAAAAACTGTTTTTTTATATTAAAAAAATTACATTTTCTTGTAAAATAAATAATTCTCTTTTTGTTATTGTTGTTTTCAAAATCAAATCTTTGTTATTGAAAAATTATTTACGTGTTTTTTTAATTTTTTTATTTAATTGTCAGAAAATAAATATTTTATTTGTATGTATGTTTATATGTGCTTTGAATGAATATCCGAGTGTTTGGTGATAAAATGTTTGTCTGGATTTTATGTTGTGTGAATATATATATAATTTTAAAGGATACACATGTTTTACATGTATTAACAGATAATAATATCTATGAAGCTGGTATTAAGAAGAATTCTTAAAGAGAAAAATGAAACTCAGGCAAGATTCGAACCTGTGTCTAATAATAGGGACCACTTTAAGCCAAAATGATCTTTTCCCAGTTGACTGCCAAGCATCTTCTGGTTAGCGAAAGTTGAAATAGTTCCTGAGTAGTAATCTTTCCCGTTTGCCAATATTCTTACTGTTTTTTTTCTTACAAATCACTTGATGTAACACGCCCAACAAATGCAGGAAATTAAATCACTTAAATAAGGCATTTCATATACAACAATACATATAACATAAAAAGGCAATGTTGCTTTTGCATATACTGTTTGAAATCTTGGCTTAAAGCAATTGTTATAGTTAGCCACAGGTTCGAAGTCTTTCTATTTGTAGATGTTTCTGTATTCTGGCTCTGTAGATACTATTATCTCTGCAAAACATGGGTAGCTTTTAAAAAGCAATGAATTTTCTAAATATCTGCACACACACACACACACACACACGCACACACACACGCACACGCACACACACACACTATATTGCAAAATGTTCTGTGTAAAAAATGCATAAAAATCACGAATAACTGCATATCATGTCAATTTTACTATTTTAAAACTTCGCTTTTTTTTACATTAGATTTTAATGTGTTTTTAACATGGACGTTTTTGCATTTTGGCAGCTCTAATTCTTGTATCGAGCATTGTATGAAAATCTATGTAACTTAGAATATATCCAATTATACACTTACGTATCTAATATGTATAAAACAAAATATTTCCTATTAAAACGGCTTTAAGATAATTTTACAACAATATTTTAAAAGATCGTTAATAATAAATTTAGATTGATAAAATATTGGTCTGTGTGAGACTGTGATACCATCACTTGGATATTTTGCTATTTAATTTTCTATTTTTTTAAGTCAAATCTTTTAAAACCAATATGTTAATGCATTTTAACAAAAAAATGGTTTGCATTGTCATAACTCTCCCTTGTGTATTGAGTATTGATTGAAACATACGCTGAAATATATGTAAACAACTATTTGAACTGGATCTGAAGAAAATGTTGAAAAAAGGAAATGGAAATTGTGAATAACTGCGTTCTATACAAAAGTAAATCTCATCACAATGTCGTGCATGACTTTTTTTTATCGATCACTTTGAAAAAGTTTATATTTCATTAATAAATAATCAAATATTACTCATGCACAACATGTTGATGTGAATTGCAGTTGTATCTCATGCACCTGTCCACATTTTTAAAACATAGAAATATCATAGTTAATAATAATGATAATATATATATATATATATATATATATATATATATATATATATATATATATATATAGTTATCTTTTTTTTTAAATTTTAGGTTGTTTCAGGTATACAAAATTTGAACGAGATCTTGTAATATTTCTCTATGATTCCTATTCCGGTTATAAAACAGATACATATCAGCTGAAGAGAGCTTTATATGGGTATCTAAAACGGTCCCATATTATCAGGTTTGAAACCGATGGTACCGATGACTTTCTGTAAATAATATATATATATATATATATATATATTTATAAACAAATCAAAGATATAAAAATTATAATATATTCATTATTTTTAATATATGGGTTCCAAAATTGCAACAGCAACAAGGTTATATTGTACATGTTTCTGAGATAAATTAAGTCTCTACATTATCACATATAAGAAGTCATGCCGTCAACATTTCAGTAGTCCAGTCTAGTTTCAACCATAGATGCCTTAACATATACTTTTTAACAATATCAGAAAAAATTAAATTAAAATTTTTTTATTATTATTTTATATGGCTAACTGAAGAAAATCAATTTTATAATAAAAAAAAAATGAAATACTTATATTATTGCCTAATATATTGTGTGTACATATTTGTTTTTGTAATTATTTAAACAGTGTTCAATACATTAGTAGAGCATAATAGTTCTATAAAAATAAGCTACATAGAAATTTGTATGTTTTCACCTGAAGATCTCTCATGAGTGAAACACAAATTTCTGTGTAACTTTCCAAAAGTATATTTCAACACAATTATATATGAAAATATATTTTTTCACACAACTATACATATATATATATATATATATATATATATATATATATATATATATATATATATATGTGTGTGCGTGTATCTTTTCACACGACTATATATATATATATATATATATATATATATATATTAACACAACTCTATATCTATTCACATACACACACACACACATATATATATATTCAAACAACTATATATATATTTTCACATAATTATATATATAATATATATATATATTCACACAACTATATATATATATTCACATAATCATATATATAATACATATATATTCACACAACTATATATATATATATATTCACATAATTATATATATAATATATATATTCACACAACTATATATATATTCACATAATTATATATATATAATACATATATATTCACACAACTATATATATATTCACATAATTATATATATAATATATATATTCACACAACTATATATATATATATATTCACATAATTATATATATATAATATATATATTTTTTCACACAACTATATATATATATATATATATATATATATATATATATAAATTATATTACTAATTTTGTGAGAGAGAAACCTATTAAACTAATGGATAATTGCTTACAGAAGTCTGGCAAAAAGGTCGAGAATGTAAGTATTTTATGTTTGTTTTTGTTTTCTCTTTTGTTTTATTTGCCCGGCCTTAGTCCTCATCGTGGTGTGTTTTTGTTCTAACAGTTATGAAATTTAGTTTTTTAGTTCTTTCATATATAGATTTCTTTGGGTGGGCTTACAGCGATTTCTTGCTGATTATTGTAGTTTATTTTCTTCTACTTTGTTTTCTTTTTTTATGATCAAAATTTTGGTTAAGTACTTCTTTTTTTTTTTTTTTTTTCTAAATGATACATTTTAATAATTTATTCAAAGCAGTGTAATTTTTCAATTCGTTGTAAATTCGCATTTCTTTCATCTTAATTTCATTTGTTTTACAAAAGTCCAGTTGAAGTGTAGTACGTTGTATCAAATTATAAATAGCTGGCACCATCAGTGTTATCGGGGAAGTAATTAGAATCCAGTATACTCCTTACTCTTTTCCGTAACCCGGAGCCTATATCACCGTTTTTATCTTTTAATCTATTTTGCAAATAAAAATAGCAAAATGTAAGAAGCCATGTAAAAAGACAGGTAGAAACCATTTACATCTACTTCATGTTTGTCTACGGCCAATTTAAACATGGATATGGTAGTGGAAGCGTGCTGGGCCCATAACTCAGAAGTCCGTAGATCAAAACTACGCTTTGCTACCATGTTGACTTCTATTTACCTTGGTTGGGTAAGCTGACGCCTCCAATCCTCACTTAACACCCGGAAGCAGAAGATAACTTCAATTAATCATCAACAATCATCATAACCCATCTCTGTTCCATGCAGCAGAAATATCGACAGAGAATGTTGCCTTTCTTCTATTTAGCCAAAAGCAATGGTAATCAGCTTTTGTAGGTGTCCACAAAGATTGTGATTTGGCACTTTGGTGAAAAATTCCCTAAAAGGTCGATTTAAATTCTTGTTAATAGTGTTAGACCACCAGAATCATGTTTCCTCTCATCCTCTCAACTTAACTGAGAAAAGATTTAGTCTTTCTAACCGTTCTTTGAAGGTAGGTGTGGAGAGTCTTATCACTATCCTGATTGGCAAAAACTGAGCATGCTTCAATATTTTTTATAACACTATGTAATACTTGCAGTGTTACCTAGCACTGCAATTTCTGTTAAAGTAAGATTATAGAAAAATAAAGAAATAGCCTGCATAATATCATAAATTGAAATACTGAAGTTCATTTTAAGACCAAATCAGAATGAAACCACCCCTGCCTGGGTGAGGTTTGAACTTATAACCTCCGCCTCTAAGCACAGCATGCTAATTGATTGAACCACTGAGTTACTTCTCTCCTTCTTTTTCATAATGAAATCTTGATAAAAAAACTATAACAGGTTGCATTTTTTGTCTTTGTCATCTCTCTCTTTCTCTCATATATATATATATATAGTCATCCACATACAGTACTGTTTTGCTGTTTCACAGCTCATCAGTGCGGCTAGACAAGCAACTACCTCAAGCCAGGATCAAAACCCGATCGCCCAAACGACAGTCGGAGCTTGTAACTATATATATATATATATATATATATATATATATACTAGCATTTCAGCCCAGCGTTGCCCGGGTGTTTGGATGTGTGTGTTGAGTAAAAAAAAGAAAAAAAAAAAGAAGGAAAGTAGGAACCTGTACCGCGAAGGAGGAAAACAATGGGGAAAAAACTTGATGTCTTTGCCGTTACAACTACTGCCAAATCGGAAATGACGTAGGTTTTAATTAAGGCTAGACAATCGAAAGGAGAGGATGACTTGCGAAAAAAAGAGACTCCCCCCCTGTAGAAAAGTGCCCAGTTGAAGGTGAAGATATTAATGTTTTAAGCTAATTTTTCGGTATTTGTCGTCTGAAAGGTCGAACATCAAAACGATACTGATCTTGGTAAAATCCGTTGCCTCTGTCGAAAGTTTTAGGCAGACATGCAAGCATACATACATTTATATATTGGTAACTAAAAATTTTCAACCCAAACCAATTAAAAAGTTTGCCTTATCTCTGAATTCCCTTTATGTAAAATTTCAAATGTTTAGACCAGAAATTGTCTGAGTAATTTGGTAGAGACCACAGAGGTCAAATGTTTGTTAACTTTGACCCCTATTATGACCCCTTAACATTTATTGTTTTGGGCTCAAATCAAGTTATTAAGTTAGATCCATGTCCAAGGAACCTATATCTAAAATCTCAAGTGTGTAGACCCAAAATTGTTGGAGGAGTTTGGTAGAGTTCTCAAAGGTCAAATCATTGAACTTTGACCCATTAACTACGAAATTTCTGGCCGAAAACCGATCACATCGATTTTCCCAAATCTCAGTACTCTGTATATTAAATTTCGAGTCTGTAGACTGAAAATTGACAGAGTTATTGCATAGGAAAATGTACACAGATACGTTCACTTTTATAGATATATAAATAGATTAGATATGCATTTCCAAGTTGCTTCAAAAGGGAGCATGAAACCCCTAAGCGTCCAGGACCTTAAATGTTAAATCATTAAGCTTTCTGCTGAAGCTGAAATCCAATTTCTAATGTTTCCCATGTCATATAACATCTTATAGAATATAGATCTCTACTCCAACCGAAATCTAACTTCAAATCTTTCATAGGTCACATGTTTATCACGATCAATCAGCTATCCATTTTCTACGTTGATCAACAGCTGATTCTGAAGGTCATACCCACTCAATTTTACCTAACAAGTTACATCTACTTCAAAAGTATATGATCGTTGAGCATTATTTAGCAATGGTGCTCTGAGGTGTAGTCAAAAGGAAACCACTCACCTGAACGCCATAAAAAATGCAACGTGAAACGGCTATCTGAGGTGATAAAACATGATTGAAAGTAAGATGAAATAAATATTTGTCAGAAATTTAGAACACAAGTCTGCATTTGAAAATTTGGAACTGGGGAGAGGTCAAGCAATATATATTTGAGAAGAATTCAGGCAATTTATTTTGGAGAAAGAGCTCAAATAATGTATTTTTCGAAAGAGATCAATGTATTTTATGGAACAGGTTAAATAACGTTTTGAGATTATTTGGGTTATTCTCACAACATTTTGATCAATGTAATCTCCAACCTTCTTCAGGCGTGTCTTCTCAAATTTGGTAATCTTTATGTTAGACTCAGAAATCTGTATGGAATTTTGAGCAGCACTCTATTTAGTCCAGATAGGAAGGTGGTAAATTGTTATTGTTCTATTAACCATAATCAGATAGAAGTCTGAAATAATTCTTCATTTTATTTTTTTTTTATAGGGTGGGGGTGGGGGAATATTAGGAGAAAATCTTGTAACCAAAAATGGTGACTCCGGTTTTATAGAATTGTTTCCTTTGTTGTGCTTGTGATCTGCAGTTATACCTTGGAAAAGAAATTTGTTCGGAAGAGTACTGTATTCTTTTAGTAATTAGGTCTTTTAGATTATATAACTTTATACTTTTCACACTGATTCTCTAAATGTCAATCTATCTAATCATGTGCATACTCCAGAGAGCTTCATCACATTCTTGAGAACAAAATTCTGCCAGAGGTCAGTTGTTTTATTATGCCATCACATATGTGTTTTAGCAGTTAATAATGAAATTATTTGTTAATCATCATCAGGAGTGAATAGTTGGAGCAGCCCCCTTTCTGTTTTCAAGAATAACCTTCCATGAAACTGAAATTTGTGGGTGGTTGCCACAGGAACTACAACTCATAAAAAGAATAGAGGAATTTCTGTTCACTGTTTACTCCTTTAGAACACTTGAGTCATGTCTATGCCCATGCATATTAACAGGTTAATCTGGTGAAGGGTGTAATTCTGTACCATGTGTAGATCGTCATTTATAATGAGAAGGCTGTATATTATGCATTGCATAGTGCTGTGATGCTTGGAGAGTGGTCTAAATGTTATTAGTTTTAAATATAGTTTCTCTTCAAATATTGCAATGAAGCAGCAGTAGTTTTTTGCACAAACTAGTTTAAATTTAATATTGAATTCTCTGAAAATATTCTATCATTGGCATTTTTGTTAGCTGTTTATTTTTGATTATTCTAAAGAATTTTTTAGTTATTATTGTGCCATATCAAGGTGTTAAGTATTTCTTCTATACTACCAGTCCCCAAGTGCAAAGTGTAGTACAATTTATGGAATGGATACAAACGTTGACTATGGAACCCGCTAAGCCAAGTGCAAATCGATCAGAATCCCGCTCTGTCTCTATGATGGTATCCTCAGAAATACTGAACATTTTGGTACTAATTTGATCGACAGAGGTGCTAAAATGTGAGAAATAACCCAATCTTATGTGCGTGTCGAACATGAACATAAATTTATTTGTATATGCACCCATTATATATGTGTGTGTGTGTGTGTAATTATGTAAGATGAATTTAAAAAGATAGCCATAAACAGTAATTAAGCTGATAAATCAAACTTTGATTCTGACTGGCCAATTTTCATTTGTTATTGTAATCCCATGTTACTGGCCATAAACTAAGGTACTTTAATAATTTAATTTATTTAAAAAAAATAGTTTATCTTTTTTGGAAGTTTGTTAATATTTTTTTTTTTTTTTTTAAATTACATTTTCACCCCAAACAAGGCACATTGCCACTTTGATGCAGTGGACTACTATCAGGGGAAACACCTACTGGGGTACTATGTAGGGATTTGGGCAGCAAGATGTTGGTTCACGTTGCATTTGAACTTATGCATGTCAGTACAGTTGGGGAAGCAGTGACCTGGAATGGAATTCTAAAGTCTAGCAGTTTTGGGGAAGAAACTACTGGAGTAGAAAGATCTTTTACATCTAGGGATCTCTACAGTATGGGGGTGGGATTTTGCAGCTTGTTGGGTCTGTCGAGGGTGTCTACGTCGTGGGGGCACAAGTGCTTGCAGTTCATCAGAGCATTCAGAATTAAAATACTTGTAGAACAGGCAGAGGGATGCAACGTTTCGTCGATGGGACAGAGGCTGAAGCTTAGATGCCAGTTTAGGGCCTATCAGATTTGCGACTCTCTTTTGAACCCTGTCAAGGAGCGAGAGACTAGTAGCCGATACACCAGCCCAAATATGACAGCAATATTCCATACATGGGCGAATGGTGGCCTTATAGAGGTACAGGATACTTTTGGGTGTTAGTAGTTTTCTAGCACGGTAGAGAGAGCCCACCTTCCTCGCAGCGGCCCTGGCAATGCCCTCGATGTAATTGTTCCAACTCATGTTTCCTGTGAACGTTAGGCCAAGGAGCTTGAAAGACGTACTCTCAGATAAAGAGTCGTTGGCCATTGCTATAGGTGATAGAGAAGGTTTCTTGTAATTATTGAATGAAACCAGTTTAGTCTTGGCGGCATTGAACGTGACCATCCATTTTTGTCCCCATTCCACTACTGATTGGAGGTCATCCTCTAGTGTTTCTGCCATTACTTTAGATATATGTTCATTTGTTTTCCTGTCGTGCCTGCTATAGAGTGTGGTGTCATCAGCATATATACCCATCTCAGAGGCAATTTTGTCGGGGAGGTCATTTATGAATATCAGGAACAGTAGAGGTCCAAGGATAGATCCCTGGGGCACTCCCACATTTATATCATATTGTTTAGATATACGACCGTCGAGGACAACCTGGATTTTTCTCTTATCTAAGAAGGATTTAATTATGTTAAGTATTCTACCAGTGATACCGTATGATCTAATCTTCCTGAGGAGACCCTCATGCCATACCCTGTCAAAAGCCTTAGATATATCTAGAGCTACCGCTCTGCCCTTTCCCGCTTTGTCCAGTGAATGGTATATGCGTTCAGAGATTACAGTGAGGATGTCTGCTGTGGAACGGGCTTGTCTAAATCCATATTGTTGGTCGGTCAGAAGTTTAGCATCTGTAAGGTGCTGGACTAGAGCATGGTTAATTAAGGTCTCAAATATTTTGGCAAAAAGTGGGAGGAGGCTAATAGGGCGATAATTTAATGGGTCAGTTCTTTCGCCAGAATTCTTGAATACTGGTACCACAGAAGCAGTTTTCCAACAGCCCGGAAAGCAAGATTCATTAAGGCATTTGTTGTAGAGTTTGGAGAGAACTGGAGCTATTTCGGCTGAGCACCTTTTTTATAACACAGCTGGGATGAGGTCGGGTCCACATGCTTTTGAAGTGTCAAGGTTTTTTATGATAGCATGCACCTGAGCAGGGGTGATTTTCAGATCATCTAGCATGGCGTCTGTCCGCATAGGAAATTGAGGTAGGGGGTGGTTGGGAGGGTCCAGTGTGGAGTTTGAGGCAAACCGACTGGCAAGCATGTTAGCCTTTTCGGTTACTGAGGAGACAACCTCGTGATTGTTGGTTAGTGGGGGAATTGTTGATTGCCCATTATTTACTACACTGTTGTAGATTTTCCAGAAGTCACAAGTTCCTAGTTTTTGTGCTTCGATGTGTTTTTTAGTGGTTTCCGTAAATTCCCTCTTAGCTGTCGCTATTTCTTTCTTAACGTTACTTCTAGCATCTATGTACTTCTGTCTGTTTGAACTGGACTTATGTCGGTTAAACCTGCGGAATGCATGCTGCCTTTGAGCAATGGCAGTTGTGCAAGTCGAAGTAAACCATAGGGGAGAGTGGGGCTTGCTATAGAATTTCCACATGAGAACATGCGCTTCGATTGCAGTTTTGAACCATTCAGTGGTCTCGGTTGCACACTGTTCAGCAGGAAGAGAAAAAATATTTCCCCATGGGGCGTCTCTGATAAGATCTCTGATGGCTTCCCAGTCAGCCTTTTTATAATATCTCGTTGTTTTGAGCACTGGCTCTTCAGTTTTGTGTCTAGAGTTTAGGGCGATTTCAACCATTATCATTGCATGATCAGCGTTCCCAAGTGAGCTGTCGGCTTTCGTTACACAATCATCAGGAACTGTGGTCAAAAACAGATCTAAAAGTGATGCATGTTGTTCTTCCTGATCAGGGAAACAGGTTGGAAAAGTAACAATTTGCGATAGGGAGTGAGATACAGAGAAGCTATGAGTTGCGCTGCCCGCTGCATCTGTGTAAGTAGAGAATCCAAGCCAGTTTTTGTGATGGACATTAAAGTCACCAAATACATGTACTTGGGCGCTAGTGTCAAAGGAGAGTGCTGTGTCTATGCTGTCAGATACTTTGTTTATTATGGTGCAGTCTTGGGTCGAGGGAGAGCGGTAGAGAAAGTAAAAGTAGCCAATGTTGTGTTGTATGTTTAGTCTAAAGCACATAAAGGTTTGATCATCCGTTTCTAGGTTTGTTTCTCTAGTCAAGGGAAGGGTATTATGAATGTAAACTCCAAGTCCGTGCATATGTCTGTCAGAGTCCTTACGGCAGAGTGGGAGATATCCAGGCATGTTATGGAGACACTCTTAAATATATATGTTTGACATCTTATAGTCAATACTCATCAAGGCCCAGAAGCCACTCAAGGATAAAGGTTGATGTGTACCATGATGGAAATTTAATAATTTATTTTAGATGACTGTTTATCAAGAACCTGTTCACAATGGACTTGAAAACGACCATGTTATAGTTAGCAGGGAAACAGCTCCGTGATATTGTGTTTCACAGATAAGTAGTTCTAGAAAATAACTCTGTCCATTAGATTTAGGTTCAGACAGAGAGTAAGGGAAATTGCTGATAATGGTTGTAGTTAGTCGGGTGGAACACAGAGGTATATCAGATATAAACGTTAAGAAGCTATCGCAGTTAGCCATAGAGTATCGATACACTGTACGATGGAGAGGGACATCTGAGGACTTATTACATTTTGTTTTTATCTTGAGACAACTAATTGGAAGATTCCAGTTGAGACAGGATGGAAACTGAGCACTGTTCCAGGCAAGTTGTAAGAAAAAGGTCTACAAGACTTGCATACTGTCCATCAGCATTGGGCACATGGGTGGGTTTGTTAACAGTCTGTGGTAGGTCAAAAGTAATGGAAAAATCATGTGAGACTCTCCCCTCATCACCTGTCTAGTTTAAATGGGCTAGCCATTCAACAGTGTGAACATTGAAGTGAATGTTGGCTGAAATGTGAATGTTGGCTGAGGGATGAACAGACAGGATGTAATCAATTTTCTCAAAGATACTTTCAATGATAGTAACTATGTTGTGAGGGCAAATATGAATGCGGTGCTGTGAGTACTATTCAGAGGTACACATAGGGCAATTTAGGATCTTCTTTGGAGATGTCCTTATCACATTGAAAGCCATTCCATTCCTATGACGATCTTTAGGGTCAGATTTTGATATCAAGTTTAAGTATCCTTTAATTGCGAACTCATCTAAAGAAACAGTCTGTCACATCTAGGCAGGAGCTGCTAGGAAGACCTTATCTTACCTTGACAGAATTCAGAATAGACTTCGTAGCCTAATGGGGGATGCCCTTTTCTCTTCTGTGCAACCTCTTTCTTATAGAAGAGACGTTGCAAGCCTATTTCTGTGGACGAACGAACAGACGAATGGATGAACGGACAAGGGTGAATTTACAGGTCCACCCTCCTTTATCGGAGGACTCCCAAAAAATTGTTTGTGCCTTTGCCTATGTCTATGAATCGATCTTATAATTTGCAAACTATAGCGAGAAGCAGAGTGCTGAATAGAACAGCTATCAAGATTGAGAGTCATGCTAATAAAAGAAAATCTGGGATTTTTAATTTATACCAATATGGGAAAACGAGAGTACCAAATCATGCGATTGTAGCACCATCTAATGCTGAAATTATAACTTTGACCCCGACAGGAGTAAAAGAAGAAAGTAGATTGTCTTAAAAGTATATCATACTGGATATGGCATACAAAAAGCGTTTTATAAAAATGCAAAAAAAATAAAAATAAAAATAAATGAATAAATAAAATAAAACAAAATAGAAAAAACAAAGCTTTCTAAAATCAGCATTTTAAAACATTAATGACCTTGACTTCAGATATAATGCAGACTTGTGTCAATGGATTTTTTTGGTAGATTTCTTTTAATTTTATATAATTTTCATATCTAATAAATTTAATATTTTTTTTAGTTTATAATTCGATATTTTCTTTTCTAATTAATTTAATTTTTTAAAAGTTTATAATTCAGTATCATTTTCTTTTCATCATAGTTTTATTATAAAAGAGTTATAATTTATTTTATTTTGAAATAAGTTTAATTTATTTAGTAATTTAAATCTTTTTTTTTTTTTTGGTCTGTAGTTTTCTCATATTTCTTTTTAAATTTTACATTTAGTTAATTTCTTAACTTTGTCTAACTTCATGGGCTTTCTTCTCCTGTCATCATTTTCTGGGTTTTTTTGTTGTTGTTTTTTTTTTGTCTTTTTAAAATTCTTTATCAATTATTTTTTTAAATTTTCGGCCGAGTTTTGTCTAAACAGTCGGGGTTTTTAATCAATCATTTCACCATTTTGTCTCTCTCTCTCTCTCTCTTTCTCTCTCTCTCTTTTTTATTGGAATAATCACATTATGATAGTTGTAATTAGTTTTGTGGGTGTTACATATGTATGTGTGCATAAATTAAATGAAACATCTGCGAGTCTATAATAATTATTAAATAGAAAAACAAACTATTAAAATTATCAAGAACGTTTTTTTTATTTAGTTCATATAACCAATGTTTCGATAAAGAAAACCTTCCTCAGATTTTATATGCGTGATGTTATGTAAAAGTAAAAAAAAATCTTTTAAATTTGCAAGAATTAAAAACAACAAATGAAAAACTTGTATTTTTACATTTAGGAGCAAACGTTTTTATTCTCTGCATGTCTACTATTGGTTAATTTGGTTTTAATGGGATGTTGTAATAATGTAAAACTAACAGTAATTCTATGCTTTTTACTTATCTCCTCTTTTTTCTAGCCATTAAAATACTTAACTACATATATTTTAAATAAATAAAGCAATCCAAATCTTTTTAAAATAAATAGTTTATTTTTTAATGTAAAAATAATTGTTATGTAAATATCAATCAAATAAATAAAACTAATGCAACCTTTAAGTTAATTATGACAACAAAACTCTATTTATCATGTCTTATTCGATTTTGGAACAATTTATTTTAAAATGGGTAAAATCTAAATTTTTTCAGTCAACTAAAGCAGATCATCGCCATTTTTTTTTTTTTTCATGTCATCTTTGGTGAGTGGATGATCCCATGTTCTTAAATGAGTGTAGAAGGTTCTAATGTATATAGAGACAAAGGTACAAATATATTCTACAGATTAATGGGACCCGTGGAAATTCCTTTATTTGTTATATATTGTTATGCTTAAAAGAAATTTATGACATTTCCATTCTATGAACATCTGGCATGAATAAATACCCCATAATATTATTGTACCACCTTTGTTCAAACAGAAACACTATTATTTTGATTAATTTAGTTTCAGAATGTATCTGGTTTGTAGGAGGTGGGGATGTTTATCTTCAAAAAACCTGTACGAGTTTGTGGAATATTTTCATTCTATAGACGTCCAGTTTAAACAAAGACCATCCAGTATTATTGTACCATCTTTGGACTGATCAGATACTGCACTTTGATCCTAGCATTAAAACAAAAAAAGTGTATTTTGGTTTGAGTTTCACATTCAACATAACTGCAATATCAGATGGAACTGTTAAGATATTTTTTGCATTGAATCTTTGGCAAACAGGCAATCGTACAATCCCATCTTTTTAAAATGGGGTAGACGTAAATAACGTTATACAAACATGAAATTGCCTTAATGTATTATTATATAGATTATTTTTGTGTAATTACTACATCCCAATAAAAAAATAATTTCAAATAATTTTTTAAAGCAATTGCAGACACACAAAAGATAATGAATTCATTAAAAAATTTCATTCTAAAATGGAAGAATGTGAAAATACAAACTTTTTGTGAAATATAAAAACAATTCTTTCAAAAATAATATTTTTTTTCACTTATTTGTACATTGATTCATAACCACTTATTATATGGCATTCTGAAGACGGTATCATTAGCCGAAACATTGGTTATATAAGCAAAGAAAAAACGTTAACGATGTAAATAGTTTAATTTTCGATTTAATGATACATATGTAGAACGTGTGTGTATGTGTGAGCGAAAAGCTGTAGTTTTTTTTTATACAGACTGTAGTTAACTAGATTTTTATTAGAAGTAGTGTTATCATTCTCATTCAGTATGATTTCTTAGGCATGCCTATATATATATATATATATATATATATATATATATATATATATATAATTTAATTGCATGATTTTGTTAAGATCTTGTTTGATATATATATATATATATATATATATATATATATATATATATATATCTTTAAATTTTAAAAATTTAATTTCAATAGGTGGTTATTCACATCGCCATGAAAAAGATGTTATGCTTTTTTTTAATAGACCAATTTTGTGGTTAAGTATTCAAATAATCACGAACTCTTAGAATCCTAGTTATAGCAAACAAATAATGTTTGTGTTTTAGTAATTTAAGAATTACATGTATGATAGATTTTGCCTGCCTGTATATTAGACTCTGATAGTATGGAACACATTAATTTGATGGAACACTCAAACATTAAAAAATAGTGATTGTTTTGTGCTGTCATAGTTTCATAAAAGGTGGGTAAAGTGGTGACATCTGTAATTGTATAGAGTAACCCACCCTGCCATGTTAATAAAATTTCTAATCCTTTCTACAATATAATCATGTTTAATACAAATAAACTTCAGTTTGTGCCTTATTTGTCCTTCAAGTTTGAGTCATAAATGTCCAACAGTCTTTGTTTTATCACTGTTTAATGATAGTGGGCCACTTTAGTGATTGTCTCATCAGTAGGAGGTATCATTTTGAATGGGTTTCGTACTCATCAGTCCTAAACTAGCCCAGATTTTTATCTGAGAAGTTATCTGAAAAATAATATCTATGAAACCAATTCCTAGGGTTATCCCTGAATTGGCAAGTGCTATCACAGCCAAAATCAAAGACTGTTGGATATTCATGATTATACTTTAGTAGATAAGTCAGGCATAGACTGGAGTTTATTTTACCAAATATAGTTGGATTGTAGAAAAGATTGTAGATTTTATTGACGATTCCATAGGTCAAATTTTTGATGGGTCACTCTACAGATCTCAAAGTTGTTGTTGATTAAATATTTAAAAATTCTGTGGATTACATTTCTGAAGTTTTGAGGTGTACATTGATTATTTCTATTATTTGAATTCTTCGGACTACTGTTCTCATCTTGAGCGTCATTTTCACAATGTTTTAGCTGATGTAACCTCCGGCCTTCTTCACATGTATTTTGTCAAACTCAGGAATGTTGTAAAAATTCAATTGTAAGGTGATATTCTCCTGAAGGTTGAATGGTTCAATCCTCAGCGTGGGTGACCGAAAAATACAATTGCGAATTACTTAGGATCTTTCTCGATCAAGTCTTAGCTAAGGGAACAAGGACATGCTATCCCCATGAAGAAAATAAAGGGTTCCGTTTGAAATTCTGTGCAGATCCCCGAGTCTGACAGAAACATTTCCAAATTCGACAAGATACAAGAAGGTCGTAGGTTACATCAGTAGAGATATTATGAAAATGATACTCAAGATGAGAGCAGTAATCCAAAGAATCCAAAAACATTATGTGGTAGTTTACCAAGTCAATTGTTAGACGTCATAGCTTCAATGAATTTAAGTTTAGAAAAAAAACATGACATTCAAAGTATGAAAGATATTTGCTTAGCTTTACGGCTCTGAACAGTTTTTAGGCTGCCAATGTTCTGAGCAAGATAGGGGTTACAGATTTATAATGCAAATTTTAAGCATGAGCGTACTATAGTTGTATCTATACAGTTTTAAATATATATACAATTGAGCAGTATGATAGGCATAATATTAAAGGATGTGAAGATCTTGTTTATTAACATTCCTTAAATTGAAGCTCTGGACTGTCAGTTATTCTTCTCTAAATATGGATAGTTTTGTAAAAGGAATGTGTTCTTGGAATTCTTTATCCATTTTTCTTTCCCTGGATGTGGCTATTGCAGTTCTGACCCCAAGAATTGACCTATTTAAAAAAAAAAAATGACAAAGAATCCATTACTTTTTCTGGCGGTGTGATTGTAAGGAAGTATATTTTTACATTTTTTTTATTTCTACTTTTTTGTTTTGTGTTCAATTAAAAAAAAAAGCATACTCCACCAATGTTCCTCTATTTTGTATTATGTTTGTTTACAGTTTCTTGTGTTTTTTTTATCTTATGCCTTTTTTTGCTCTATCTCACTCTGTCTCTCTCTTTTTTTTTTCTACTTTCTCTTTCTCTCTCACTTTTTGTCACTCCCTTTCTCTCTTTCTCTGTCTCTGTCACACTTGTTGAGTCCGAGATAGTCATGGTACACCGATTTGCATGCTTTCCTTTTGCTGATCTTGCCTATGGCATGAACTACATTGTGTGTCGTGAAGTCTGAATACACTTGAGAAATGGTGCAGAATGGCAGTCAATTGTAAACCAAAAATGTTCAGTTTTTTTTCTCAGTTGCGATCCTTCCTTGTTTTGATCCTTTTCTGATTTCTTCTTAAACATATAATCACGCAAAAAATAAAAATACACATTACTCATCCAGATTCGTTTAGGATATATCGTTTCCTGATATAAAATCAACTTAAAATCAGCTGTTTCTTCCTCCATTCACTTCACTTCTAAAATTTTCAACATTCAGATGAGTCTAGTCTTACACCAGGCCATTACTATCGACATAGTTGGCCATAGTGTTAGACTGATAAAAATCTTCTGTTATGCTTATTTATACATTAAAGGTATGACCCTCCTTTTCCCTCTTTCAGCTACGCATAAATTAGCAATTTATTTTCAAGTAATCGTTTCCAATGAATCATTTTTTTTTATGGAAATCGCTCCAGACAAGGTATGAAGCCACTTGATGTAAGGAGCTAAAAAATACTACTTTAAGATCAAAAACTAAACTATTGAACGATGTATGCTATATGAATAAATTCCAACCCCAAAAAACAACAATTTTTCCCCCTTTGTTAGAAACATCACTCATGGAATGTGAGGACTAAAAGACAAAATAAGAGAAGCAAGAGTTACAAGGCTGCTGAGACTAAACTCCAGATCCATCAAATATTGTAAAATAATCCCCAAACAAAGATGTTAATTCCTACTAATATCATAAATATCATGCCCAGCTCACCAACCAATGTAATTAAAATTTGGTAGTTGCTGGAGTTTAATAGAGATTTGTCTCTTTTCTTGTAGGACTGTTGAGATTTTTTTTTCTTGTATATGGCTAGTGTTATTTGTGTTATATTATTTATGTGTCACTCATTCAAACTGGTCTAGGATATTTCATATTCTGCCATATTATCCTTAGAATCAGTCGTTTCTTCTGCAATTCACTTCATTTAAAACACAGATTCAGCCTGTCTGGCAAAAGGCAAATCAATATCTTTACGCTTCTATGATAACAAGGAAGAACCCATTTGCAAATAACAAAACGTGTATATATATATATATATATATATATATATATATATATATATATATATATTACCTTCTTCAGATGCATCTTGTTGAACTCAGAAATCTATATGGAATTCTGAAACAGCGCATCTAGAAACTTGTATTGCATGACAATAGCTTCAAAGGCAGAAATAAAATGCTATATTAAATAATGTTATCTGTTATGTGCCCCAAAAGCCTTTCAACAAATTCGAATGAGTATTTGGAATAATGGCACTGGCAAAGGCAAGTTCGAATATGACATGACTATTGCAAAATATCATATTGTTTTGCTTTTCATGTTACTCGCTTCAAACAAGACATGAAGCCACTTGATGTAAGGTACTAAAAAGATGATTAAATTGCATGATTACAAAAATGAAGAGAAAGGGTATAAGCTCTAACATTAAGTTCTAATGGAAAATTCCATTTTTACAAGTGATGCAGGCAGTTTTTGCCATGCTTTAGTAATTTTGAGTGTGAAAATATGCTTCCGAAAGTTATGAGAGCAATACTGTTTTCTGACTTTGTCGGCATGTCCACATGTATTCAGTGCATAAAGATGAAAAAGGTGCTTAAGATTGTTGTTGGCAAAATGGTTCATAATTTTGCACATGTTTACCAAGTTAGGTTTTAGACCTTCAAACTTCAATGAATCCAAGCTGAGGGAAATAGAGTGGCCAGAGTTTGACAGATATTGGTTGCATTCCTCTGGTTTCCAGGCAGTCATGGTTCTGAGCAAGATAAGGATTCCACACTGATAATGCGAATTCTAAGTCTGACTGCACCATAGCTGTATATAGTTAAGCAGTGTTTTTTCCATGTCAGAGACTCAATACTAATACTTGTTGACAGTCATTCTTAAATCCAAGCTGTATACGAGTTTGCTGCAAAGAAGGTCCCTTTACTGGACTAGATAAAGTTCTCATATCTACTAGTATTCTGTATCCCTACAAAGTCACCGTTTGGCGGTACATGAAGTATCATTGCCACATCTGAGTTGATGCATCAAACGCTAGACTCTCAATCTTGGACAAAAAAGAATTTCTAACCTATGAATTCTCACACTTTGCCAAACTCCAGCCCGCATGCATCACTACAGAGTTGTATCTCTGTGCTTGTTTTACAAATACTTCCATGGAATATGCTCCAACGAACTTAATGCATTTGTAATCGCCTAAACGAAAATATTCCTTGACCTCCTAACTAGTTGTGCACACCCCCTCACTGAAGAGATGCTGGAAGCTTTTTTTTTTTTTTAATTCTGATAGCTTCTATTCTCAGACACATTACTTTTGGAATTCTTTGTTCCCTGTTTCTCCCTTTTTAGATGGCCTCCTCCTCTTTCTCTTAAATCTGTTCCCTATCCTAGTAACCCTTTACACTTTGTGGTGTAAATATGCCTTGTGGCGAATAAAAGGTTTTAAACAAGAAACTGTTCAATATTTAATCATAACTGAAAAATATTTTTTGCTAGTCAACCACTTCCGGTGTGAGCATAATAAGTCACCAGCCAGTTTCTTGTTTATCTAACCAGTCAGTTGTCCATAGGCATGGATATGATATAAATGTTAAAGTATAACACTTTAAAAAGCCCCCTCCACCCTAAAAACAATTAACTCTGATATATCCTAAATGATTACCTATTTTTTATTTGTTTTTTTTTTTAAATAATTTTTCTTTATTTATCTTTGAAATATATAAATACAGATTAAAATATATTATTTAAATTTTGTATTTTTAAATTAACAAAATGTTTTTGCTTAATAAAAGAAAATTTTTAATTTTGTAAAAATTTGTATAATCATTTTGTAAAATTATTCACTTAAAAAAATTATGTGATTTTTTTTAGACATTTTCTTTATTTCATTTGTTTATTCTTTTTTTGTTATTTCATTTGTTTTTTGTTTTTTGTTTAATGTTAATTTATCTTTTTTTATTATTTCTCTTATTTTTTAAGCATTCCAACAAGTAATTTTTTTAATATATATTTTAAATATATTTTTATATTTTTGTGGTGGGTAGAGGTATTTAATAAGGGAAGGAGTGTAGAGTTGAAGGCAACTAAAAACAGAAGATGCAAATTGTATTATGTATATATATATATATATATATATATATATATATATATATATATATATATATATCATTCAGGTTTGTATTTTGATAATTCAGTTTTATTATCAATATTTTCTCTCTTTCACTTTTGCACCACAATTGGTCTCGGATGGTTTGCAAGATGTGTATCCCTGGATGTAAAATCTGTATTTGATTGCATGTGAACTGGTTGCTGAATTTCCATAAAATGACAATTTCACAATACATGTTGATTAACATCTTTACACTCACATAATTATCTTTGATTTACTAACCATTGTGTTCACTTATGGTTTCACTTCAAACAATATGTGCAATATGGATATGAGAATCGAATCAACTCAATATATAACATATTTATAACTTACATCATATATAATGTTTTGGATTTGAGATATACATCCAAGAGTATTCTTACTTCAATGTGATACACAAGTAAAATTATATAAACATTAGAAAAGGCCCTAAGCTGAATGATAAACATTTCAATGTTAACCGTTTCGCCATAACTTAACTCCTGACGAGATGGTTACAAAGCTCTACCTACATATTGAACACTTTTAGAAAAACTATTGATTTTCTTTTAATTCAATATATTTGAACTTATTCAGTTCATATATATATATATATGTATATAACTACACACACACATATAAATACACATCCATATATAGTTAATACATTATAGATTGGAAAGTGCATGCCCACACACACACACACACACACACACACACACACACACACACACATATATATGGGCATAATCAAATGTAATGGAAAAGAAGAAACGGAGGTTGTTTTTATTTCAAGACTTTCTCAAGATGACTGTGTAAAGTGGGAAAATGTGCTCTTCCAGCCTATTGCTAAGATTCACACAAAAAGCAAATGCCTGCCCCCATCTCTCTTCTATATAAAGCTATCAGAGGAGATCGCTTCCTGGTTACCTCCTGTTATTAGGGGAGATAACTCCATAGGTACTTCAGGTGCAGATGAACTTTTACCTATACATGTCCCTCTCCCCTGTGACCAACAATATGGTGGGGTACCTGCTGGTTATCAGGATGCACAATCAGGTTCTAAATTAAGTTTTCCAGGACAATGTTTTATCTGCAATCTGTACATAATCTTGAAATTGAATAGGTGTTTTTTTTTGTTGTTTTTTTTAAATATTTTTCACTATTACTCTGATTCTTGGAATAGGTAATCAAGTATTTCATCCCAATAGAACTTTTTGTTTTATTTCTGCAACAGTTTTTGGAAGGGAATCATAATTTCCACCTGTGAAAAGGATTACAACACCAGGACCTAATCCAGTGATATTTGTGGGGATAGGGAAGTGAACGATAGTTTCTGTCATTCTTTTTGTGAGTTTAACACCATTTGTGGTAACCAGAAATCCTGCAAACTCCACCTCCATTTCAGCAAAGTGAAACCTGTCTGGATTAAATACAATTACTTTGTCTGATATAATCAATTGTACGGCAGAATGAAGACTCTATTGAGTCATCACACAGAAAACTGTTGTTGATGCATCAGATTTTACGAGTCATATCCACTGTGATGTCAAGCTGATGGATATATCCATCTCCTAATCCATGGAATCCTTGAGGGACCAGCAGTACCTATATCAGCCCCAGTTGGTAATGAATGTAGTAGCATCCCATGCAGCTGGAGATAAGCAGTAGATTGTGGTATCTGTTCCATGCGTCCAGTACTATTTTTCTTGTGTGAGCTGATATCATCAGAACCGGAATGAATGGAGATGAGGTCCATCCCTCTTTTGCGTAACCTCCATCCTTGAACACCAAATAGTAGGTGTGTTTATCAGTACCAGTTCTATTATCGCGACATCTCTGTCTATGTCCTGCTTCACCTTCTTCCAGTGATGAGGAAAAGTAATGGTATGTGATTTGCTGTTGGTGTTACCCCTGGAATTAATTTTATTTCTAAGGGTTTATCTGCCATTGTTTGCAGTGGTTGACATGGACATGTGTTAAACACACTTGATTTAAAATGTTTAATTAGCCATTATTTTAGTTGATTTCTGTTGGCTTGAATGAAATGATTTCTTGTTTCTTCAGGACAGACATTCTACACAGGATATCAACATGGGGTCAGTTCCTTATATTCCTCAAGGAGGTGTTTTGTGATAGTGAAGTCAGGAAAATGAGAGGCAATAAGTGCATCTCTTTCAAGGTCATTTGTGACAAATAAAGCTGAGAATTATTTTCTGACACATATACTGTCTGATGTGTCTCTTTTTGTTCCCACCTTTATGTGTGGAAACTAAACACCTCTGATGTGTAAGTGGCTGTCCGTTATGCTCTGTATCCAATGGGTGGGTTACACAAGATACCTTTCTGGGTATCCAAGTAGTTTTCTGAATTTCGGACTCGCTCAAACACGTCTGTGTCCCTGTTGTGCTTGCAAAGGAAGAGGTATGATGACTGTGCTGGCTCACCGTTTTTTTTTTTTCTTCAGTACATGTCCAAATCTTGCATGACATATATGCATTATAGTTACATCCACTGTCACTGAGTGGGGCTGGTTCTGGGGCACACGATTGAAATTGCTACCTATCTCACTCAAGGTGAGGCATATTCGCCAGCTGTGTCTTGTGTTTGTGAGCAGAAAAATTTATCTGAGGTACTGTTAGTGAAGATGAATGACTCTCCACTTCTTGATATTGGACTCCTCAAATTTATGGCATACAGCTTTCAGATGCACCATTAATTTGCAAAATTGGCACTTAAGTCCAGCTGCTGAACCATCTTTGTGACTCATTGATCCTCTAGGGTGTGACGTCTTTCCACATCCATTGCAATGTTTGGAGTATCATGGGGGTCAAAGAAGCCTTGTTCTCCTGGTTGTGCCGTTTTTGGTTCAACCTTTGTACACCAGATAGTGCAAGAGGGTATGCTGCATTGTTAAAGTGAGGAGTTGATTTGTTTGTTGCCTCCAAGCAGACCAACTGTTCTAATGTAATAAACAAAACTGCCTCTGTCAGTATCCTCTTTTAATATTCTGTGTTTCTAAGTCCAGTTATTATCTATCGAGCTACTATGTTAACTGAATAATCCACTTGCTGCAGGTAAGTTTGTTCATTTTGATATTGAATTTGAAATTCACAAAATTTGGCTTGTCCACGCAGTCTTGATGAGAAATGTGTTACTGACTCATCCTCATTTTGCCTAATGGAGTGGAATTTCTGTCAGTGAACTTTTTTGTGTAATCCTTTCACTGCCACCAGTCGTATCTGACAAAAGAAGGTACTTCTCTGTGGCCCTACCAGTTCAAAAAGTAGCCTTTTTGTTTTTGGTGTACATGTTTCCCATAGTTCATTCTGGATTGCAGCTGGGTGTTCTAATCTGCATACATCCTTGTATCTAGCCCATGTGTCCAAACAATGCCCATTTTCCATCAATGGTCTCCAGTCCTATCAAGGGCCTTTCTATTTTTATTTTCACCCGTGACATGTGGAGACGACTGTGAAGAATTTCTTTTCTTAGCTCAATGTTTTCTTTCTGAAGCTCAAGAAGTTGCTTTAATAGATGTACACTTTCTGACTCCATGGTGTTTCGTGGAGAGCACATTCAATGTCCACTGCCGGTTTATGAATTTCTAAGCTTTTCAATGTTGATCATGTTCATCGTGCCATGTTATATGGGAGAATGTGTCCTTCCAGATCCACATGAAAAGCAAATGGCTACCCTCATCTTTTCTTTATACACAGCTCTCAGAGGAGATAACTCACTAGTTACTTCCTGTTTTCAGGGGAGATAACTCCATTGCCACTTCCTGTTGGCAGGAGTTGATGACACTTTTGCCTATACAGGCTGATTTGAAAAAAAAAGCAACTTTAAAGTTAACATTTGTAGATATGTATTGTGTCTATGTCGTTAAAAAATGATTTTGTTTATTTCTTTTTGAACAAAACATAGTTGCTAGAATATTTCTGCACATAATAAACGCACCACATATTTTTAATTCTAATGTCTGTTTCATTTGAAAAAAAGAATAACACATTCTTTTCTCATCATAGATGCATTATATATTTTCAAATATTAACATGTTTTTTTTTTTTCTTTTTACACAGTGGTCACCACTTATCAAGGCCCGGAAGCCACTCAGGGATAAGGGGTATTGCAAGTACATTACGTTAGTGTGGAGATTTGATGAAGTGTTTACTTAAGGGGGCAGTTCATTAAGAATTTGTTAACGTTGGACTTGAAGACATCCAAGTTGTAGTCAGGTGGGAAGCAGGCAGACAGAACAGAGTTCCACAGGCGTGCAGTTCTAAGAAAGAAGCTTTGTTCATGGAATCCACGTTTTGATTTAGGCACAGATAAAGAGTGGGGGAAATTTTTCACAGTGGATTCAGCTAGACGGGTGTTTTTCATGAAAGATTGGCGAGGGGGGACCAGAGATTGGAGTTCAAACGAGCACCTGCCATGGAAATAACAATAAAACAAGGATAAGCTCGCAACGTCTCTTCTGTGGGAGAGAGGTTGCAGGATAGAGAAAAGGGCATCGCCCACTAAGCCACGAAGTCTATTTTGTACTCTGTCAAGGCAGGATAGGCTGTTTTTAGCAGCTCCTGCCCAGATATGGCAGCAGTATTCCATCCTTGGACGTACTTGGCTTTTATATAAATAGAGAATTGCATCAGTAGTGAGATATCTTCTGGAGCGGTAGAAGGATCCCACCATATTTCCAGCGACCTTGGCAACAGATTTGATGTACGTGTTCCATTTCAGCTCAGGAATAAAGGTCAAACCTAGAAGCTTGTCAAAACACGGGCCCTCTCCCAGACGAGAGCCATCCATCCTAATTGATGCCAGATGGGGATCAGAGCGTTGATGATGTAAAGATAGGAGTTTAGTTTTTCTCCAAATCCAAATTTTCTCCAAATCTTGAGAATGTCTTGAAATAAAGATAAATCGTTGATGAATGTATAATCAACTTTCGGTCTTTCCAGTTTTGATTTATCATATATATATATATATATATATATATATATAGCATATATGTTATAGAAAGGAATAAGGACAGTATGCAAGTAAGGAAGTAAGAGCATAGAATATGTGTATATTTCACTATTATAAAATTTGAATTTTCATACTTTAAATTTCTTGAGAGAAATAAAATACAAAACTCATATATGTGTGTATGTGTGTGTACGGTTTAGGAAAAAACACAGAGGGCTCAATTATGTTTATAAAAACATTGTACTCTTCATTATATATATTTTTATTTCATATGTACCCATATAATATTATGAGGCGATATATATTTACTTTAACAGGGTTGAATACATGAATATAGCATAGTACTAATAGTATCAAAATATAGTTATAGCAATTAAGCTACACAGAGTTTTATATGTGAGGGACTGCATTTGGTCTGAGTATTTTCATGTATATATAATTGTTGGAAATTGTGAAGCATGCTTGGTTTTCAGTTCAATTTGGGGACAATTGCTCTTTGAGCTTCAACCTTCATATTTATCGAAAATTTATTTATTAGTTATTCTAATCCAATATTTATGTTTTATAAATGGAAAAATTATAAAAACAATCTGCTGATCTGTTCTGTTATTTACTAACAATACAATTGTGCTTATTCTCGAAAGTAGGTTGTACAGAAAAAAATAAGGAAATTGGACGCAGTTTTGAAATCAACTTTTGCCAATTTTAGTGTAAATCAACTGAAAACAAGTGTATGTGTGTGTATGTTAGGTTGGTGCAAAAATAATTCGTTTTTGACGTTCAACTTCATGTAAAAAACGACATTATTTTTGCACCAACCTAATATATTTATATATATATTTATTCCTCCATGTTATTGAAATGAGTCATAAGATTTTTTGAGACACATAAACTTATGACTATGTCTTATGAGCTTATTTATTGCTAATTAGAAAGTTCTTTTTCAAGGGAGATAATCGCAAATAAGGGAGGTAAGATATGTCATTATGTTTTGTTATACTCACTAAGAGATCTTTTTCACAAATTGATCCTTGTCCATACTGATTAAAGAGACAGACCCATTAATTTGGTATTAAAATGGCCAATTTACTATCAAACACCTTCAACTCATTTGATCTTTTGGAACAAATTAATATCTTGTGGTTTCATTGACAATTTGTTTTCTGGATTCTTTGACTACTGAGATATTTTGATTATTTGCTTTTTAGGAAACCAGCAGATATCTTGAGAAATACAAAGTAGACTGGTAACACGATATTGTGTTATTAACCTACCTAGCTGCATCATCCTGACACACAACATACCTCAAGAATTTTATAGCTCTGGTAGCAAAAAAAATTATACTAGCCTCCACTTGGAGCATTCTCTTTAGAAGATTTATTTTTTCTAAGAAATAATTTACATAGGAAAAGAGTTAAAGATGAATAAATGTTGAAAGTAATTTTTAAGCCTTTAAGCTATCACTATGAAAGTAATTTCTAGTTATAATTAAAATGTACAGATCAAAGCTGTTTATTATGGTTCATTTATGTTCCAACACCAAAGCAAAAAGCATTTCTCAAAAATGTCACTATTCTATACAAGAATTGAAAAACGTTTTGGCCATTTTTTTTATTGGGGTCTTTTACTGCACTGTTTGGCATCTTTTGTTCTTAGCTGGTGACGTTAAACGTCTTTTTTTATCATGATACCACTAGTGTTGATGACTACTCTCCAGGCATTATGATTATTGATCATATACTCTGTGATGTTTAGAGCATGTTTTGGCCAACCACGGTATTTGCCTCTGACATCAAAGGACAACATTCTGTGTTACCAAAGATTGTCATCCGTTCTCTTCATATACATAAACCATCTCAATCTTCCATATCGTAGGATAACTTCCAAAGAGGGAATGCCAAATATGTTAAACCATTTCTTCAACATATCTCTTTTTAGTTTTCTTGTTAGGGATTCAGTTGCAAATATTATCCTTTTCAAGGGATTTGGATCGCTTGATAATGGCGTTTTCTCTATTTGAACACTGTGACTGCTCTATATAAATTATATCTGGTCAACGTATTCACAACTGCAGTTATAATTTTTTATAAAAACGACAGGATCTATTTTTTTCTTTTTACTTCTATTCCCTTCAAATAAGGCACACCATTACTAAGACTTAATGGGCTACTGTGAATTCCATAGCCTTGAGCCCCTAGAGGAGGAACATAGGCCATCTACAACTTTGTAGATGCTTTTGTAGCTAGGAGTTCTTTTTTTGGGGATGAAGGTGCTGACCCCCACATCCAACCTTCCCAGAAAGTACATACAACACCTAGCCTTCCTTAATGGTCACCCATCTGGTACTAGCCAGGCTCAACGTTGCTTAACTTTGGTGATCTGGCAAGAACCGTTGTGTCAACATGATTGTGCCATTCGCTATGGTGAATTAGGGGGCTAGATTTATGAGGGCATTTTAAGTGGGGAGTTGTGTAGCAAGATGCTTATTCACTTTACATTTTAATTTCTGCATATTGGTACAGTCAAGGAACAGAGCAGGTAAGCAATTCCAAATGTGAGTAGTTTGAGGAAAGAAACAATTAGAGTAGAAAACCTTTTGGCATATGTGTACATTGATAGTGAAGGGGTGCGACTTTGCTACTTATTGGTTTCGTCAAGGGTAATTATGTTGAGTGGACACAAGTTCAGCAAGTTTTTCAAAGCACATTCCATAGAAGCACTTGCAAAACAAGCTCAGGGGTGCAACATTGCAGTGATAGATTCGAGACTGGGTATAAAGTAGCAACAATACTACATGTATAGGTGTTTGATGGCTTTGTCAAGGTATAGGATACTGGCAGGTGCGAGAAATTTTCTAGCACAGTAAATGAAGCTTACTATTTTAGCAGCAGACTTGGTAGCATTTTGCATACATTTATTTCAATCCATGTTACTTGTTCATATTAGACCACAGAGTTTGAATGTTGAACTTTCAGGAAGCATGCTATCTTGAGAAAGGTGCTAATATTTTTAATACCAAATGTAGTCTTACATGACCTAGGCAGCTAATATATACAGACAATCTTGTGAAATTACTCAACTCATATCATTTTTATTTGGCAACATGGTATCCATAAATGCTTTGTTTTATAAATATGAACCCCATTCGGGAGCAAATCTGTGGAAAACATTTAATCTTTGTTAGGACAAGTCAATGTTGTCACGAAGAAATGTGAAAAAATAAATTTAAGGTTTAATTTTTATGCTGTTGTATTTGGATTATATCATAACATAAAGTTTTTGACAATCATTGACGCTTTTTTTTTTTTTCGTTTTTTTGAAATAAAGAAATATTGTTATTATTAATGTAGAAACACTGGGGACAAAACAAAATAACATTATGTATAGCACAATGGGACGTATTGCTGCACAGATTTATCTCCCTTTCATAAAAATGCCCATTTGACATTGACCTCCACATGCAAAAATATGAGTTGTCAAATTCACACATATATTTCACTATTTTTAATATACTTTGTTGTTTAATACTTTGTTGATCCTCAAACTGCCATCGATTTTATTTAAAATTGATAATTACTTGGAGAGCCCTTAAATTCAACCAGTTTTTAAGACATATTTGCTTAAGATTTGGAACAGTCACCTATTAGTATTGATTGTTTTTTGGGTTTTTTTCTTAAGGATAAGCTTTTAAATGGTGACTGAAATTTGGATTTGATGTCGTTTATAATAGTGATAATGAAATCATTCTGTGCAGTGCATAAGAGCATGACAACTCTTCATATGTGCATCTACACGTGTGGGACACATGAGGTGAAGTTTTGATAAATTTCGTAAAGCACGAGTTCTTTGAAAAAATGCAATGTCTCTGCAGCCAAAGACTGATGAATATGTTCTATGCTTAAGCAATTCTGAACATGGAACAAATGTTTCTGAAAGTCATGAGAGCTCTGCTACCTTCTGACTTCGTAGGTGTGTACTTATGTCTTAGACACAAGGAGAACAAAAAGATGCTGAGGATTGTTGTTGGTGAGATGTTTAATAATTTTGTAGGTGTTTATTAAGTCAATTTTAACAAATCTAAGCACAAAGAAACAAGATGTCCAGCATATGGTAGGTGTCTGATGGAAAATATTTACTTGAGCTATTTGTGTGAATTAAGATATATATTATAATAATAAGATATAATTGCAACATAAAAATATATCAAGAAGTATGCATTCAAGACTTAAGAAAGATGCAAAAGTTATTCAAACAAAATTAAGTACAGAAGGATAATAAGAATAAAAATTGTTGTACAGTTTCACAATTGGCAATTTTTACTCTCAACCCGTTTATCATTAAATACTGTAGAGACTGGAAGAGGAAAAATGTCTAAAACGGACAAGCATTTTAGTTATGTAATTTTTTTTTAGTTATTTGTTTATTTATTAGTTTTTTAGTTATGTAATTTACTCATCTATAATTACGGATATTATATGTTAATGCCTAAGGCTTCAGCCTGCCAAGTGTCAAGATAAACCTGACACTGAGCAAAACATTATTTGAATGAACGGTTCACATATAATTTATGTTTCGATATTTTAATACTTTATAACACGTGCCCTTCACTCGTTTGTTTCCCTATTTTTACGAATCTTTTATGAAGTTAATGGCTTAATATATTAGGCTATATGCTAAAATTGCTTTTAGACAAGCTGTGTATAGTGAAAAAAAAATGTGCAAAAATAAAAAAAAACGAAAAACATGTTTCATACTCCTTCGTCCATACTGTCACCATTGAATATTGTTGCACTCAACATTCAACAATTGTAAACACATGCACACTTCACTCATTTGGCCTCCAACTTTCTATCAACTTTGCCTGGAGTTGATGGTCACTTTTAAGAAATCTTTTTTCATATATATATTTTATTATTATTATTATTATTATTATTATTATTATTATTATTATTATAGCACCCTTGTTTTTGTGTCCTCTGTCAGTTTGTTTAAATGTCTGTGTATCAAGCAAATTGATATTTTTGTTATCGTATGTATGTGCCTTCAAATGTGTACTTGCATCTGATATTTGAGAGCACAAATTACAAAGTGTCATCGATATCCTACGATGAGATATTTATTGTTATTGATAATTTTTACATGTTCTGAACCATTTTATTTATCTCGGCTGTTGTCAACCATTTCAGCCATTGTATCCTCTCGTCTTATTCATCAGATGCAGTTTAGTATAACTTGTGGTAAACTTGTGCGAAATATTCTAGGATAAATTCCCAGAAGGTTAACAACAATGGCAAAAGATGCATGAAGTGCAACAGCTAAAATGTTATTTTTTTTGTTGTTGTTGTTGTCGTTTTTGCACCAATTCTTTGAAATCGGTTTCTCTGAAGAAATATTTTGTTCACTTTAATACCTTATTAATCACAAATAATTTATTACATATTGCTTATGTTATATATATATATATATATATATATATATATATATATATATATATATATATATATATATATATATATATATATGTGTGTGTGTGTGTGTGTTATTAAAAAATGTATATATAAAGTGTATCCCATCAAAAGGGAGTAACCTAATGCATGCATTTGCATCAATCTCTATCACTAATAAAAAACAATGATAAAATATTGACTTATATATATGTTTGGAGACAAGGACGATTGACACAGGTAAGAAAGACATTTTTTTGATAACATGAATAAGTTAGCCTAATGAATCTGGAGTTGCGTTTAAGGACGTGATGTTTGATCAACACTGCTAGAGAGCCATGATTTAATATATTGTTTTGTTTTTAAATTCACAAAACTGTTTCATGGTAAACAACTGATGATCCCTGAAATGACATTGGAACTATTGTGAATTCGAGAAAGCAAGTTGATTTAGCGATTGCAGGATATTAAATGACTTACTGACAAAATAATTTTCTAACGAAAGGCTACAAAATGTAAAAATATTTAAATTATTTTTTTATATAGTATTAAAGGTTAATATATAAGAATACTTGTCACAAGACTGTTAAAATTTATTCTTGAAACAAAAGTTTTGCACCACTTTATGTTCCCCTTATGAAGATAAATGTCAATAATGATACTCAAACTTATGTCTAGAATCCTTATTTCAATTTTTATCAAAATGCATGACATGATTTTGTTTCTAAGAAATGTCTAAAATTTAAGACTTAAGCTTAAAGAGCCGCAAGAAAGAATATTATGTCCTCTGAAAACTCTTTAAAATACTCCAAACGAGTTGAAATTTTTTAACTATTTATTCAATAATTAATGTCTAAAATTGTGAACTATTTATTAATTAATGCCTAAAATTCCATAAAGATTAAAGGTTTTATTTGAATTTTCATGAAGGGCGTTCACCCCCTTTTCACTCTAGTTGCATAAAACTAAATTAAATTATAGCCTACATTTGGACTTCTTATGTCTAGAAACTGCCCTACAAAATTCATAATGATCGGTTAACTAGTTTTGTAGTGAATCTTATACATATACATATATAAACATATACACATACCTAATTATATATATATATATATATATATATATATATATATATATATATATATATATATATATATAATTAGGTATGTGTATATGTTTATACTAATACTGATACTGAAGGACCCTTTTCCAGATAACTCTACAGGTTGACCCAAAAAAAACGGGCCCAACTCTAATTAGGCCCCGTTTCTTAGTGTGTTGTCCGAATGAAATGAAACTTTGGTCATAACTAGTTTATTATATCCAAAACATCACATCAAAACACTAGGATCTTTGGCCTTTTTTCTCCAGAGACTGTAAAATGCTCAGAAAAACAATTGAATTGTTTTTTTTGGTCACCCTGTATACTCAAATTCATCATAGAACTAAATGTTAATACCAAAATTCCTTTCCTCGATGTTCTCATAGATATTTCCAACAATATATTTAGCATCTCTATCTCCAAAATACCCACAAGCCTAAGTTCTTGTCTTCTAAATTTTAAGAGCGAATGGCTTCCTCATTACAAAATAGCCATCACCAAAACCTTCTTAACCATGGCTACCTAATCTCATCTGATAAAAAAAAACACTTATCTTCGAACTAATATATATCAAGCAAGTACTTATCAGTAATGGATTTCCAAACTATATTGTCGACCAGCAAATAAAATCAATGCCCCAGAACTTGAAAAATACCACTACAAATAGTAATACTCCACAACATAAAAATCCTAATACCATTAACCTATTCTACTGTAACCAGATGTAACTAGGCATTAAATTAGAAGAAAAGCCTATAAAAATATTATCCGTAGATATACTTCCCCCCCACTGACAACAATAACATTAGACTTATCATATATTATAAAAAAATTTTAAACCCAAAATCTAGTAGTAAAAATCAGTGCCTCCCCTACCCTCAAACCACTAGAACAAACCAACGTCATTTATAAGTTTGAATGCCCCTTGGGAGAGTGCAACTTGTATAACAATATAAAACTAATAGTTATGTTATATACATCGGTTATACAACCATCATCCTATCATGTCACCTTACCATGCATAATACAGAATCTAGTGCAATATTACAACGTATACAAAAACAAAATAACTTCCCCCACTGTCTAAAGTTAGAGAAATTCTAGTCAGCAACACACAAATAATACACCACGAAACCAATGTCAAAAAGTTTAAAATAATTGAAGCACACTCAAATGCTTGTTGCAACCCCACTTCCACTATGTGACCTAGTACTGACCACAAAACTGGGCATTCCCCATTTCCACACTCGACACTCACATTCACCACTGCTACTATAAAAAAAAACCTACCAGCGCTCCTCACAAATAATATTCACACATCTTTCCTGACGATGTCTTCTTGGAAAGACGAAAAGCACCACCGCAGTCAACTTCAAACTACACATGGTAAATTTGATACACACTATATGATGTAATTCATATTCACACCTCTAACGCAAAAGAAAGAAAACAACACAAACCAAAAACACCCCACATATTTTCAGTTTGACTTGGTCTTTCCATTTAAAAATATCCCAAACAATTCATGTTTATGTTTTTGAATTTTTGAGATGAGGATCGAAAATTTGGATTATTTGAGCTACTGTTCTCATTTTGAATGTTATTATCACAATATTTTGGTGGATATAACCTCCAATCTTCTTCGGGTGTCTCTTGTCGGACTCAGGGAAACTTTCTGTCAAATTCGGGAATGGTTCTGTTTGAAATACCATGCAGATTCCCTAGTTTGGCAGAAAAATTAATGGGTTTGACAAGATACACCTGAAGAGGAGTCAGAGGTTACATTGGCCGAACGAAACGCTTAAGATGAGAATAGTACTTCAAATAATCCAAATAATCCAATTTATATTTACCTCTCAAAAAAAAATATTCATATTTATTCCTTACAAAAAATAAATGCTCTCTTTCGATTTGACAACTTTATTTTAATCAAAACAACGCTATACTAATTTGAAAGTGAAGTAATTTTGCTCTTTAATTTTTATTTTCAAATATTAATTCTTTTGATCGGCACACGAAAAAGATAGCCAGTAAAATTGAAACAATAAAAAAAGGGTATACTTAAACAAAAGCACTCTGTTGAAAAAATGTTGCCTTCACACAATATATATCTAATATATATATATATATATATATATATATATATATATATATATATATATATATATATAATTGAGTATGTGTATATGTGTGAACATCAATTCAACAAGATTCCTTTAATTTCTTTAGATCTTTTAAGCTTAAATTTGAGACATTTTTAATGGATTTGGATCAAAATTGGAATAAGGATTCTAGACATTTACAAAAAAGCATATATATATATATATTAATTACAACTTAGGTAACTGAAAAATTGTTCAAGTTTATTAACTTAAATTTTTCCTTATATATATATAGATATGAAAGACTCTGCCTATGAAATTTTTGGCCCACGAAATGTGATGTAAAAACTTTTTGTCTTTGCATACAAAAAAAAATTCAGGATATGAAAGATATGAGTGACAAAAAGACTATTTTCAATTCTTCAAAAAATATTATTCGAATTAATATATATATATATATATATATATATATATATATATATATATATATATATATATAGTTCAATTGTAAGTTTTTTTAATTCATTAGTAAAAAAAACGAATAGTCCTGAAAATACACAAAATGTAATGAAAAAACAAAAAACAAAAAGGTTTTCTTACTAAGTATACTTTTATATATAATCCCCGTATTTTATGTGATTGTAATTTTGTAGTTTTCAGTGACATTTTTTCCAATTCCTATTTAACTTGTTGTCACTTGTTCTTCAATCCATTTCCTTGATTTTGTTAGGTTGGTAATCCAAAACCTCTCTCTCTCTCTCTCTCTCTCTCTCTCTCTCTCTCCTTTTTTTAAAATTTTTCCTTCATTGCACATTTTGATAATGCAACCCTCAAGATTTCCTCATTTATTTTCTCCCATCATTCCATCCAATGAAATAAATTCTGATCAATTGTTTTTAAATCCTATTTTTCTGAAAACTCCTCTCTTAAAATTTAAAAGTTATTCATTTCTCTCATAGTTATATATATTAGAGTAGGTAATAAATATTAATTTGAATGGCTACACACTGTTAAGATAATGTTTATTATTAATAAATTAATTTTGACAATGAGAATATGATAAAAATAAAAATGACAAATTGTTATACCATATTTTATATTCTACGTCTATATCCCTACTGTCACTGCTGATTTAATATTGTTAGTTATTATTCAGGAGAATTAGAGAAAAACTTATGGTTGTCATTGATATCAATATTAGATTAATTTTAATACATAAATATGGGGATATTATTGTTATATAAAGCAAAATAAATAAACTTATTTTGGGAAGCTAGGAGCAAAGTGTAGTATCTGTTCTGTTAGGTGTTAAGGACTCCATAAAATAAGTCAAACGAAAGGGACGTGTAAAGGTCGGCAATGATATGTTTGCTTTTTCGTCACAAGACCAATTTTTAATCTAAAAAAGATGAGAGAGATATATTTCATCTTTTCTGTCCTTGAAGGTGAAATCCTTCTAGACTGTGGCAATAATAATTTTTTTGATCCAGTCCAGAGTTACAGAGTTACCCTTTTTGAGGAATCTGGATTTTCTTCACATTAAAAACTTGCTCTGTCTCTGCGGAGAGGCACTAGATTACCTATAGACGTGCCGTAAATGAATGAGGAATTATGTGTACTTCTCTTTCCAGTTTTGAAACCTATATTAACATTTTTATAATGTTTTGTAAAACTTCCATTTTTCTTTTTTACACTCCTTCTCTTATACTACTATCACTACCACTTTATTATTATTATTATTATTATTATTATTATTATTATTATTATTATTATTATTTATTACATTTATTTATTTACCTCAGCCTCTTATTGTCCTTTAGTTTTTGTACTGCTCTATTCCCTTCTATCTGACACTTCTCATTTAATCAGTTTTTCTTTTCAAAAAAACGTACAATTTGCAAACAAGCAAGCAGATCAGAGTGTTATCATTATTATATAGATGACATCTTTCATCTGTTCTTTGCACTATTTCTGCAACTTTTTATCAATTTCTGTTTTTGCTGTTTTTTTTCAACCCTCTTTTCACACAATTTTCACAATACATAATAATTGTAGTTTCTGCACAGTGTATTTAGTTAGTATATTATAATTCTTATTACATTTTTATGTTTTTATTACTTTTGTACTGTATCTCTATAATGCTTACAATAATATTAATGATATCTATTTTCTTTTAAAAATATATTACATGTATAAAATATGTATTTTCCCATATAATACTTATAGAATATATGTCCTCTTGTTGAACGTTTCACATCACATATTAATAATAATGTTTCTTTTTCCTTTCTTGTCTGTTCTATGAAATGTACTTTATACTAATATGCACATAGGTAAAATGTATACAGGTGTATATAAATAAAATGTATGCAAGTCTATATAAATGCATGTGCATGATTTTGAAGATGAAGAAGAAGAAAAAGAAATTCTTGCAATGTTTTTTTTGTATGTTTTCTTAAAAGGTTTATGCAAAATTATTTTTTATTGTTTTAAATTGCAGAAATCAGGTTAAATTGACAAAAGTATCTACCATGAGTGATTGTTGAAAAGCAAGAAAAAAAAAGGACCATATATAAATTCGGCACTCCAATTATGCCCGTAGTTGAAAGGAACAAGTTTAATATGACACACGCTATATGATGTAACTCATATTCACACCTCTAACGCAAAAGAAAGAAAACAACACAAACCAAAAAAAAAAAACCCACATATTTTCAGTTTGACTTGGTCTTTCCATTTAAAAATATCCCAAACAATATATGTTTATGTTTTTGAATTTTTGAGATGGGGATCGAGAATTTTTTTTATTTGAGCTACTGTTCTCATTTTGAATGTTATTATCACAATGTTTCGGTGGATATAACCTCCAACCTTCTTCAGGTGTCTCTTGTTGAACTCCGGGAATCTTTCTGTCAAATTCAGGAATCTGGTTCTGTTTGAAATTCCATGCAGATTCCCAGGTTTGACAAGATACACCTGAAGAGGGTCGGAGGTTACATTAGCGGAAACGTTGTGAGAATAACACTCAAGATGAGAATAGTACTTCGAATAATCCAAATAATACAATTTCTATTTACCTCTCCCCAAAAAATATTCATATTTACTCCTTACAAAAAATAAATGCTCTTTTTCGATTTGACAACATTATTTTAATCAAAACAAAAATAACATACCAATTTTAAAGTGAAATAATTTTGCTCTTTCATTTTTATTTTTTACTTCAAATAAGCCTCATTTATTATATTCTTCAAATTAAAATTAAATTGCTAATTTTTATTTTTAAGTGATTACTTAAAAAGATGTTTCATATTAGAAGCTGTCTGGGCTAGATTACATCATTTTTCCAAATAAATTGTCGCTAAATATGTTTCTTTATTGGCAATAATATGTTGCAGTAAGAACAAATGAAAATTAGCTAGTCAGAAACAAAGTTGGATTTTTCAGCTTAAATGCTATTTGGGTGTGACTTTGAAAATTCGACAGGATAACTTTATATGTTGAGTTATTAAAAGAAAGAGAAAATGTCTCACAATGACAAGTTATTGAGGAAATTTGTTTATTTGTTAGGAAATTTTCAAATAACATTACAACATGATTAGTACTTATAGTACCTTACCATTTATATATATATATATATATATATATATATATATATATATATATATATATATATATATATATATATATATATATGTTGTAAAAGTTGTTTTGTGGTTTGAAAATATGTTTAAAATAGGGAAGACATGGTGTTCCTTGGCATTATATATGACATTAGGCTAAACTTGTTTATTTCTTCTCTCTGGAAAAGATTGATCATTTTATTTATTTCATTTTGAAAATTGAATAAATTTTTACGATTTTAATTAAACAAGAAAGAGACTTTTGAGTGCCTTCGATTTATCAAGGGGGAGATAACTATGCTTCATCCTGTACATGTAAAAATGATGCAAATTACTAGAATTTATTTTTTTAACCACTCATGTATGATCTTTCAATGTTTAATCTATACACTGCTTTTTAAAAATGTTTTATACTTGATTTTGAAATATATTGCTGTTTTCATTTTTAATTCTTTGTTTCTTTTAAAAACAAAATATTTAAAATATTTTTTTTCATTAAAAATATATTAAAATTTTTTTACTTGTTAAAGATAACTTTTATTTATATTCCTGTTTGATTCAATTTTTCCATCAAAAGCAATAAATAGCCCAGAAATATTGCTGTTCCATTAAAAGTTATTTTTTAATTCTAAAATTGTGGAAAAACATATAATCATTAATTAAAATATTTGGTTTTACTTTTTAGTGATTTTTAATGAGAAACCAATGTTCTATTTAAATTATACTTTCATGGCGAAAAATAGAATTTACATTATCCAGAAGTTTGAGACTGTTGTTATCCTCATCTATCTGTTATGCTCACAATGTTTCGAATCATGCACTCTCTGCGTTTCTTCTCATGTTTGTCACAGTCAGTAACCTTGCAGGAATTCCCAACTGATCCCGCCATTTATTCTCCTGATAGATTACTTACTGTAACAAAATATGTTCGAAAATAGCCAGAGATTACAAAGATTGAAACGTTGAGGATAACCGTCTGATACATGTGCATGATAACCAGGGTTATGGAGTCAGAAGGTATAAGATTCAACTTTGACTCCGAGGCTTAGGATTTCAAAAATTCTAAAATATCCAAATTTCTAAATATCTAACCCCAACATTTTATTCTAAAGTCTTCCAATATTCAAACTTTTTTACTCCTAACATTTTTATGACTCTGACTCCTTCTGAAGCTTCTGACTCTGATTCCAAAATCCTGATAATAACAATGCCTCGTCTCAGAAATATTTTCAAAAAGAAAATCATTGGAAAATTGGCAGAGAAATTATTATTTACTCAAATCTTTTGCAACATTTAACACAGTGGTTGAATTCATTTTTTTTTATATATATATATATATATATATAAGGATCCATTCTTTTAAAGATTGCATCTCTAAATCTGCTTAGTTTTGTTAATGGAATTAATTAAAGAGGGTATGCAGATAATAATTTCTAAATCAAAAAGAAAAATGAACTTTCAACATTTTATTTTTCCTGCTGAATCAAATTTTAAGTATTAAATTTATTATGTAAAAAACAAAGAAAGATCTTAATATAATTTTTAAATAGGCTTTTAATTAAGATTGAGACGTTTTAACTAGAAATTGATAGAATTTATTCATTCAAAAACTTAATTTATGAAAGTTTGCATTGTATTAAGACAAACTTTAAATAATAATAATAATAATAATAATAATAATAATAATAATAATAAAACAATTAATAAAAAAAAAATGAAGAAGGCAATTCAGTTATGAACACTTTTAGACAAGAGACATATATTTTCTTGGATTACAAATACTTTTGAGTCTGATTTACATTTTACCTGTTTTTACCTGGGTACCAAATCAAAATTATTATAAGCTTCAATGCTTAAGTTATTGTTAGCCTTGGAAATTAGTAAAACAAAACAAGTTGTTCAGCACCTTTTTTACATTGTTATTGTTAATTGTGATACTAATTAAAACTGAATTTTTACAAAAGTAACCATTAAAAAAAAGAAGTTAACTAATACCTTGAACTAATTCTGTAGACTTTTTTTTATTATTTTAAATAACAAGTTCACTTGAATTAATGCAAAATCAGTTGAATCCTTCCACTGTTGTTGCTCTCAATTTTCCAGAAAATTAAAAAAACTTTTTAAATAATCTTTTGTCCTTTCTAAGTTCTTTTTCTATGTTTTCCAAGTGTTCTTGTGTATGTATATTATTTTACAGGACTTATGATTAAAAAATGTGAAGTTTTTGCACATTTCTAATTAATGTTCTTTTCTTTCTGCCCTTGTAGGCTTTTGCCTGGTTCAGTGACCTACTAGTTGAGCATACTGAACTGTTTTGGTCCTTGTTTGCAGTAGATATGGACGCTGCTCTGGAACTACAAGCTCCTGACACCTGGGATAGTTTTCCCCTGTTCCAGCTTCTCAATGATTATTTGAGAAATGATGGTAAGTCGAGATGACAGTCAGGTTAGGGATGCATGTATAATTTTGAATAAATTATTTCAGAAACAATATTATTTGAATAAATAAAATAACAATTGGAAGAATGACAAAGAAAAAAAAACTCTTTGCATGCATAAACTTGTTTCCCCACTCTCACGCCTCCTTCTTTTTAATTGAGATTTTTATCAATTATTTTTTATTTTGATGCTTGACCAGAATTCTCCCTATATTAAAAAAAACAAAAATAAAGAAAAATGTACCCATGTTGGAAAGAAAATATTGTCATCCAAAAATCATATAAATTGATTATAATATAAAGAAAATCATTTTTAAGTGGATTTGAGTTTTTCCAATGCCCCTCCCCCTCTTTAAAATGGCTTTCTAAGATCTCACAAGTTTGAATTATTTGGAGTTTTCTCCCTTGTTTCTTCCACCAGTTTTCAAAATGGCATCAGGAGACAGCCATAAAATTTGATTTTCTTATTTAAAAATAAAACTAGTTGATCGATTTACATGACTTTTGGAATGCAATATTTTTTTTTTCTGTCATGGGTATGTACATCATAGTGATTTTTTTTTATTTTTGCTTTGTAATATACTGGGAATTCTTGACAAATGATGAGATTTTTTATTTGGGTCATCACTTATCAAGGCCAAATGCCACTCGAGGAAAAAGGTTAATGAAACATAAGTGATTGCTAACTGAAAGATGAGGAACACTATAGAAGTGCTAAACATTGATCAATGATATAAATTGTGTTTCATTACTTATTGACAGGGGTACCCAGCGTTGTCCGGGCTATATGAAAAAAAAGAAAATGCAGTTGCATAAATTTAATTATTTTTACTGTGCAATAATTTAGATCAGTTTGAAAAAAAAATTCTGCTAATGTCGGCCCACTGCTACGAATTTAGAATAAGGGCATGTGATCAAGCAAAAAAAGTATTAAACAGTTACGATTAAAAAAAATTGTGATTTACGCAATGATCATGCATTTAATAGTAATTTTATCTTTTAATCAACCCGCAACTAAATTAAGTGCCACTAAAAAAATTGAAATAAGAAAATTGATTTTGTTTTAATTGAACTAATCGCTGATAAAAACAAATGCCGAGTAAATAATATCAAGTACAAAACAAAAAAATATCTTACAAAATCTTTTAACCCTGTTTAAATGCAAAAACTTACCAGAAATAAACATTTTCAAAAATGATAAAAATAAAAAACAAAATGTCTGCCATAAGTTGGGTGTGAATGCAAAAACTAATAGTTATGAGAAAACCCTCTAACCCATTCAGCTACGGTAATGGTCATTACATGATGTTGGAAATTTTTGTGTTTAACCTATCCGAAAGATGAACAGTTCAGGCACGTGCAGATGAGACGATTTTACGTGACTCCCACCATCAAATTCTGCGGTCATTAAGATAGAAAAATAAATATTTACAGGAACTCAACTACTTCTACCAAAAGTTACAATGGACCAAGAAGATCCGGATTTACATAGAGATAACATAAAAAGAATTACCAAAGAAATACAAAAGTTGAACATGGCTTTACTCTCAGAAGGACAGTTACATACAACACAGAAAGCATTTATACCGGAAGATCTAAAGTCTCCAACCTATGTGTTGCCTGAAAAAATAGAATTTGAAAGCTACTGGAAGCTCCATACTTGGGCCCACATAGGGCGATCCAAAGACAAAAAAAACACTTCCAGATTGAAATACCATCTGGAGAGAAGTAGTCTCAATAGAAAGACGGAAACAGTTAAATTCTGTGAGACCAACAACAACAGTAACACTGACAACAAAAATACCAAACAGTGAACAACAAATGAAATATTTTAAGAGACACGGAATCTCAAACACAGAATGAACAAGACACCACAAGAACCTAATGTTACGTGTTCATGCAGATGTGTTCGCCATGCAAAACACAATGATCATATTTACTACAATTGAAAAGGGTTATAACAAAATTTCACCTCCCTGCAAAAAAAAATAAAATAAAAAATAATAATTATCATAGTAAGAAACCTAAACACACTCCACCAATTTACAGTACTTTCACCCGAGGTTCTTGCAATAGCTCTGCTATTTCAGGCAGTGATGTATTGTAGGGATTCATAAACTCCCAACCAGATGTTTACCTATTAGCTGTCACAGAGAAAATGGTTAAATGTGTCACTATGCATAGGCTCGATGCATCCATCCGGTCAAAAAGAGAAAAATAATAAAAATTAATTTACCAATGGGAGTGGCCCCGGATAAAAATAAAGTTAACAAGCAACTTTGCCTGTGGAAGCCACCTAAAAAGAGATAAAAGCTCAGGATTTCTGTAAACAAGAGAGAAGGGAACCAGACAACAAAGGAACGACACACAGGTGCAATCAGGCGAGAAGTCAACTGTTGAAGCCAGTAAACACTCCTCTTTATGACCTTTACTTGACCAACAAAAGAAACAAGGAATAAGTACTCTTTATAAACATTCTCCTTCTTTTTCTCAATTTATTCTAATGCCTAACTTTGTACTATTTTAAAAGCTGACGACTCATAACAGTGAACTTTTTAAACACTCACATTCAATCTAGTTTTGTTTATGATAAAAGTTATTCAAACCTTAAATGTTCATAGTTTGTTTTGTGTTAAATGGAATTCTATTTGATGCTTTTCTTATGTTGTGATATACACAAACCAAATTATAGCAGGACATTGATGGGAGGAGTTTTTTCCCCTTTACAAAACTCAAACACAAAAATAACTTTTCTTTACAAAACAAGCAAACTGAGGATTATGAATGAATATTTGAAGATATAAAAAAACTTGAAGCATAAAAACTATTATCAAAATGACTGGATTTTGCATTAAATAGCCCAAAAAGGGTTGATATGCCATAAAACAAAATAACCAAGCAACTAATCTCTCCTCTCAACCTGAACCGTCTTTCTTAAAAGATACAATATATATGTATTGATTATTTACATTTTATTTAAACTAGTGTTGTCGTCCTCCTCCCTTTCCTCCTCCTCCTCCTCCTCCTCTTCCTCCTCATCATCATCATCATCATCATCATCATCAGCAGCAGCAGCAGCTTCATGCCCATCTTACATGTTGCTATGTGTTGGACGGAAACACTGATATTTAAGTTTCAGCCACTCTTCTTCATTTATAATGATGTTTTTCCTGTATTCAAATCTGATCGTTGTGGATTATTTATGTATTGTGTATGTTGATGTCATGTGGTCCAGTTGTGCTGTGGCAGTCACTCAGGGTCATATCCTATGTCTCATGGCAGTAAACTTAATCCGATACTGCAAGGATCACATTCATTCTGACTGGTTGCTCTATCAGTTGTTTTACACTCACGCTGTGTTTAAAAGATCCACAAAACTTTGATGTTGATGCAAATTAATTGGCAACTTGAGCGAGTAGTCGTTTCTGTCAGCAACCCTCCAAAAAAGAAAAAATTGTTGTGAACAATAACAAATATTTATTGAAACGTATGAATAAAAATAATGATAAATTATAATAATAAAATGGAAACGTTATGTTACTTTTGTTGGAAAGAAAAGACAAGTTGAGGAATTTGACTGGTACTACCAATGGTTAGATTACTTACAAGACAGACAAACAAACAAGAATTATTGACATCAATACTGCCATCAAAACATCCAAACACAGATGGGCAGGGAATTTAGCCAGACAACATGACAACAGATGGTCCATCAGGACGACGGAATGGACACCTCGTGAACATAAGAGGCCAAAGGGAAGACCAAGAACAAGATGGAGGGACGACCTGATACAGCACATGGTTCCCACATGGTAGCGAATAGCTCTGGACAGATGGCTAAAGTCCAGGGAGGAGTTCCTCATTAAGTGACAAAACCCTTGTTGATGTTGATGCTGATGAAAACAATCCTTATCATTTCCTTTCATGTTCTCCTTGGCCTTTTCCTACCTGCTAACCTTGTTACCTCAATTATTCTACATCTACTAACCAGAGTTCTCTCATCCATCATGATCAAAATCATGAAGTATCCTGTTCTTAGCAATTATCTGAAGACAATATAATTGTCTGAAGACAATATAAATTATAACTCCTGATTAAAAACAAATGAAGACCAAAATTACAAAAAAATTTGGATTTTATTTTATTTTTACTTTTCATTATTTTAAAAATTTTGTTTTATTTATTTATTTATTTATTTTTTTTCCAGAAAATCTTTGCAATGGCAAGTTTCATCAGCATCTACGAGATGTTTTCGCCCCACAGGTTGTGAGATATGTGGACTTGATGGAGTCCTCAATCGCTCAGTCAATTCATAAGGGGTTCGAAAAAGAACGCTGGGATGCACAAGGGTAGGTTATTTACCTTTCCAAGAATTCTTCAGACTCTCACACATTTACTTTTTTTGTTGTCTTTTATCGCTTTCCTGATCTATCTCTTTCTACACACACACACACACACACACACACACATATATATACATACATACATACATATATATATATATATATATATATATATATATATATATATATATATATAATATAAAGAAGTAAAAATTCAGTTTACAAACCAAAAGCTTCCGTAAACTTAAAGCGAATATTAATATTTATGTAGTTATACCAACTAAATAAAATGCTCAATATAACCAAGATAGGAAATAGCGTTTATCATAGAAGAACACAATTTAAGTCTTTAAATTATATTTTACATGAATATATTGTTCGACAGAATACTCATGTAAGGGATATTAAACAGGGCTCTATGGGCAAAATTATCTTTAGCTGACCTTTGACAGCTAAATATTTTCGTTTACTAGCCAAATAGAAAAGTTACTGGCCAAACCCACATGATTTTTAGAATATGACATTTTCGTTCTGTGACGAGTATGTACATTATAAATATTTTTCTGTGTTTTTTTTTAATAAGTGTAATTCTAAATATACAATAAATTTTATGTTGATACTTGAACGTATAAACATTCTCATTTCTTCAGATATTTTTTTAAACCAGCCTTTGTAAAAAAAAGAGTATATTGTTCTATTAAACTTTTATTGTTTAAATAATTTAACTTTGTTCATTTTATAAAAAAAAAAAAAATAAAAAGTTGAAAAGATATTTTTCACTCAGTGGTGAGCTTTGGAAGATTCTCAGTGAAAGAAATACAATCACCAAAAGATAAGTGTTTCATTATTTCTAGTCGCCATTTTGAAAAAACACTCGCAAATGCGACTGTTTTACTTGCAATGTAGAGCCCTGTTAAAATATTTTAATAAGTGGAGTTTCGAAGAAATGTGTTTTTCTCATCAGAGAAATGAATATATTAAAGTTATAAATTTACTGGTACTGCCATAAATCGAAACAGCATTATAGGAAAACTAATCATAAATGCAATAAAGTTTTAGTGCAAAGAGTTCATGAAATGTGGAAACGAAATGAAAATTTAAAAAAAAAAAACTTAATTAAAAATTAAAGATTAAAAATCCAGATGAAAGGAAATGGAGTGAAGTATTTTCAAGACGAAATGAGAACATATGGGAACACTGATCATTTTGCCCTGAAAATATTTAACCACTCCATATGAGAAGGACGCATTTCTTTAAAACTTGAATTAGGGAAATTTCAATTTCTTGTTTCAGTGTTCTGTCGAACAACAAATTCATATAAAATATAATTTACAGTTTTAAATTTCTATATATATATATATATATATATATATATACACACACACACACAAAGTGCCTTTAATAAGTTTCCAGACTTTTTTAGTATGGGCACTTAATTAATATTACACACATGAAACTCTAGTCCTTCTGAAGTAATCTCCTCTGGCTGTAATGCACGTGTTGTACATTTCCAACAACTTTTGGAACACCCCATGGAAGTTCTCTTGTGTGAGTGTGTCAATGACCCTCATCACAGCCTCTTTCATCTCCTTAATTGTCTCATAATGATAGTCTTTAGCTTAGAGAATAACCAAAAGTCACAGGGAACAAAGTCTGAACTATAAGGAGGCTAA
>NC_136483.1:116654801-116724801 GCF_053919585.1 Euprymna scolopes
ATATATATATATATATATATATATATGTAATATATATATAATATATATATATCTGTAATATATAAATATATATTACAGGTTTTTATGTAATATATATATATTACAAGTATATATGTAATTTATATAATATATATGCAATATATATATAATATATATGTAATATATATAATATATATATGTAATATATATAATATATATATGTAATATATACAATATATATGTAATATATACAATATATATGTAATATATACAATATATATGTAATATATACAATATATATGTAATATATATAATATATATATGTAATATATATATGCGTAATATACATATAATATATATATATGTAATATATATATAATATATATATATATATGTAATATATATATATAATATATATGTATTGTATATATGTATATATATATGTTGTATATATATATAATATATATATATGAAATGAATATATGTAATATATATATATATATGTAATATATATACGTAATATATATATATATGTAATATATATATCTAATATATACATATATGTAATATATATATGTATATATATATGTAAAATATATATTTGTATATATATGTAATATATATGTATATATGTATGTAATATATATAATATATAGTATATATATATGTAATATATATATGTAATATATATATATATATATATATGAAATATATATATGTAATATATATAGATGTAATATATATATATTACATACATATATGTAATATATATATTACATATATATATATATATATATGAAATATATATATATATATATATATATATGTAATATCTATATATGCAATATATTGTCTATATATTTATATGTAATGTAATATATATATATGTAATATAAATATATATATATATATGTAATATATATATATATGTAATATATATATATATATATGTAATATATACGGTGGCGTAGTTCAGATCACTAACCAAGATGGCGGCCAAGAATTAAATGTGGTCCGTGACGTAGTATACGGCGTACGTATTGAATCTAGAATTCGATAATTTTTATAATAATTTTGGCACGTTTTCATTGGTTGTTTAGCACAGACGTTGGTTATAAAAATGATTAGCGTATTAACTCGTTTCATATATACATATATATACATATATGTAATATATATATATATACATATATTTAATATATATATATGTAATATATATATGTAATATATAGGTAATATATATATATGTAATATATATATAGGTAATATATATATGTGTAATATATATATGTAATATATATATACATGTGTAATTTATATATATATGTAATATATATATGTGCAATATATATATGTAATATATATAATATATATATATGTATTATATATACGTGTAATATATATATATATGTGTAGTATATATATGTTATATATATGTATATATGTAAGATATATATATAAATATATATGTAATATATATATGTATATATGTAAGATATATATATGTATATATGTAAGATATATATATGTATATATGTAATATATATATGTATATGTTTAAGATATATATATGTATATATGTAATATATGTATGTATATATGTAATATATATATGTATATATGCAATATATGTATGTACATATGTAATAAATATATATATGTAATTTATACGTATATGTAATAAATATATTGATATATATATGTATAATATATATATATGTAATATATATATGTAATATGTATATGTAATATATCTATATATATGTAATATATCTATATATATATGTAATATATTTTTAATATATATATGTAATATGTGTATATGTGATATATATATGTATGTATATATTTAATACGTATATATGTAATATATATACATGTAATATGTATGTATGTAATATATATAGATGTAATATATATATGTAATATATATATATGTAATATATGTATGTAATATATATATATATATATGTAATATATGTATGTAATATATATGTAATATATGTATGCAATATATATATAATATATATATGTAAAATATATATATATATGTAATATATATATATCTAAAACATATATATATATATGTAATATATATATATATATGTAATATATATATATGTAATATATGTATATGTCATAAATATATGTAATATGTATATTTGTAATATGTATATTTGTACTATGTATATTTGTAATATATATATATGTAATATGTATATGTAATATATATATATGTAATATATGTATGTAATATATATATATACGTAATATATATATATATGCAATATATATATATATATTTAATATACATATGTAATATACATATATATGTAATATATATATATATATGTAAAATATATATATGTAATATATATATCTGTAAAATATATATATGTAATATATATCTATGTAAAATATATATATGTTAGTTATATATATATAAATATGCAATATATATATGTAATATATATATTTATTATATATATGTAATATATATATGTAGATATGTTTGTAAAATATATATATGTAATATATATATATGTTATATATATATATAAGTAAAATATATATGTAATATATATATGTAATATACATATATGTAATATATATATATAATATATATATGTAATATATATGTATGTAATATATATATATATGTAATATATATATATATATATATATATATGTAAAATATTTATATATAATATATATATATGTAATATATATATCTAATAGATATATATATATATGTAATATATATATGTAAAACATATATGTATGTAATATATATATAGTGTATATATATGTGTAATATATATATGTAAATATATATACGCACACATATATATACACACACATATATATACATATATGCACACACATATACATATATACACAGACACACACACACGTACACACACGCACACACAATGGGGAAAATAAGTGTTGGACACATCCCATTATTTTTTATTTTACACCTTTGGGATGCAGCGAATGACGCGAAAATTTAACAAGAAATAGTTACTACTTTAACAATAAAAAATAACTTTAGAAATTGGAACCTTTTAATGCATTAACAAAAATTATATAATAAAGACTAGAATAGCCGGAAAAAAAAGTAATGGACACATTATTTTAAATTAAATTTTATTATTATTTTTTATAAATAATGCTGGAAATTGTTATTTGCATTTTAATTTACTGACACTATTATACGTTTTAGATGTTTATTATACGTTTTAGAAGTTTCTCAATTGTGGTAGACCATACTCTACGTCGTTGGAAAGTATTGGAACACGTTAGTCACCGGTAAGCCATCACGCGTGAAGGTTTTCAGGATGAGTAAACGTAAAGAACTCTCTCAAGTCGTCCATGATAAGAATGGAATTGGTTATAGGCGTATATATATATATGTTATATATATATATATATGTAATACATATAATATGTGTGTTATATAATATGTATGTATATTACATATATATATATATATATATATATATATATATATATATATATTACATATATATATATATGTAATATATATATGTAATATATATATATATATATGTAATATATATATATATATATGTAATATATATATGTAATATATATATATGTAATATATATATGTAATATATATATATATATGTAATATATATATGTAATATATATATATATGTAAAATATATATGTAATATATATATATATATGTAATATATATATATATATATGTAAAACATATTACATATATATATATGTAATATATATATGTAATATATATATATGTAATATATATATATGTAATATATATATATGTAATATATATATGTAATATATATATATGTAATATATATATGTAATATATATATGTAATAAATACGTAACATATATCTGTAATATATATATGTAATATATATATAATATATATATAATATATGTAATATATATCTGTAATATATATATATGTAATATATATATGCAATATATATATAATATATATATGTAATATATATATATGTAATATATATATATGTAATATATATGTAATATGTATAATATATATATATATGTAATATATATATATGTGTATTATATATATATGTGTAATATATATATATGTGTAATATATATATATGGAATATATATACAGTGATGATCATATTTATTGGCACGGTAAAATAAAAGTTAAATTTTGTCTAATAAATTCTAAAAAAGGGATTAAATTAAAGAAAATAACAAAGTATATTATGTATTTTTAACTGGCCTTTCCGATGCAGCAATCGGATTTTAGAAAAAATAAATAACAAAGGAACAACAAATATAATTGCAAAAAACCCTTGTTCAAAATTATTGGCACGGCTTTGTTTTTCTTTTAGTATCAGTATAATATTAATCAATTTCCGGTTTACGTGCTTTCTGAACTTTTTTATAGCCATATTATGCTTGTTTAACGCTAATTCAGTGAATAATTTTTTTCAGATAATTTTTAGATAGCGATTTATTTAAACTATTATAAGTGACTAAATTATAATTTTCAATCGCCATGGTTAAAACTAAGGAACACAGCGAAGACGTCAGGAAGCTTGTTGTAGCATGCCATACCAATGGGGAGGGCTATAAGATTTCAAAGAAGCTAAACCTTCCCAAATCCACTGTTAGAGCCATAATAAACAAGTTCAAATCGCAAGGCCACGTTATGAGTTTAGAGGGTAGAGGGAGAAAAAGGATTCTTTCCCCAAGAGATGAACGGAAAATTGTTCGACAAGTAAAACAAAACCCAAGGATCTCTGTTGGGGAGATTGTTGATGAACAGAGCACCTCTGGAGTGAATGTATCTCGACATACAGTTGGTAGAGTTTTGAAGAGAGCTGGTTTAAAAGCATGTCGTCCGAGAAAGACTCCCTTATTGAAGCCTATGCACCTGAAAGCAAGGCTAGCCTTTGCAAAACGTCATATTGATAAAGATGTTGCATTCTGGAAACGTGTTCTATGGACTGACGAAAAGAAAATAGAGTTATTTGGCCATAATAAAGTGTCTTATATTTACAGAAAATCTGGCGAAGCTTTCCTGCCTAAGAACACCATACCCACAGTGAAGCACGGTGGAGGCAGTTTGATGTTTTGGGGATCCTTTGCTGCCTCTGGACCAGGGCGACTTGTTAAGGTCACAGGTAGCATAAAAAAGGAAGATTATGTTAAAATATTGGATGAAAACCTGAAAGACTCTGCTAAAGAGCTCTCACTTGGTCGTCGTTGGTGGTTCATGCAAGATAATGACCCAAAGCATTCGGCTAAACTGACTAAGAAATGGCTTGAGGACAATCATATTAATGTTTTGGAGTGGCCATCACAAAGCCCAGACCTTAATTCAATTGAAAATTTATGGAGAACATTAAAATTGAGGGTAATGCAAAGGAAGCCTAAGAATCTTATTCAATTGGAGGATTATTGTCAGGAAGAGTGGGCTAAAATTACTACTGAAGAGTGCAACAACTTGGTTGTAAACTATGAAAAGCGACTGAGGAAGGTAATCAAGGCCAAAGGCTATACAATTGATTATTAAATAAATCGTGCCAATAATTTTGAACAAGGGTTTTTTGCAATTATGTTTGTTGTTCCTTTGTTATTTATTTTTTCTAAAATCCGATTGCTGCATCGGAAACGCCAGTTAAAAATACATAATATACTTTGTTATTTTCTTTAATTTAATCCCTTTTTTAGAATTTATTAGATAAAATTTAACTTTTATTTTACCGTGCCAATAAATATGATCATCACTGTATATGTGTAATATATATATGTGTAATATATATATGTGTAATATATATATGTGTAATATATATATGTGTAATATATATATATGTAATATATATATATATGGGTAATATATACATATATGTAATATATACATATGTGTAATATATATATGTGTAATATATATATATGTAATATATGGATATATGTAATGTATAGGTATGTGTAATATATATACATTTAATATATGTATATAATATATGTATATGTAATATATATATAATATATATACATTTAATATATGTATATAATATATGTATATGTAATATATATATAATATATATGTAATATATATATATGTAATATAATATATATATGTAATATGTATAATATATATATGTAATATGTATAATATATATATATAATATATATATATAATATATATATGTAATATATATCTATATATGTAATATATATATGTAATATATATAATATATATATGTAATATATATAATATATATATGTAATATGTCTAATATATATATATAATATATATATATATAATATATATATGTAATATATATGTAATATATATAATATATATATGTAATATATATATATATGTAATATATATATAATATGTATATGTAATATATATATATAATATGTATATGTAATATATATATAATGTGTATATGTAATATATATATATGTATATGTAATATATATATATAATATATATATATGTAATATATATATAATATGTATATGTAATATATATATGTAATATATATGTAATAATATATATGTAATAATGTAATATATATAGTATATATATGTAATATATATATAATATGTATATGTAATAGATATGTAATATATATATTACATATATATATATGTGTGTGTGTGTGTGTAATATATATGTATATAATATATATATATATATGTAATATATATATATATATATATATATATATATATATATATATATATATACTAGCCTGGGTGCCCGGGGTTGCCCGGGTGTTTAGAGGTGTATGCTGAGCAAAAAAAAAAGGGGGTAATTTTTTAAACTTTGACCCCTATTATGACCCCTGAAAATTTATTGTTTTGGCCTCAAATCAAGTTATTACGTTAGATCCCTGTCCACGGAACCTATATCTAAAATTTCAAGGGTGTAGACCCAAAATTGTCGGAGGAGTTTGGTAGAGTTCTTAAAGGTCAAATCGTTTAAATTTGACCCCTTAACAGCCAAATTTCTGGCTGACACCCGTCACATCGATTTTCCCAAATCTCAGTACCCGGTATTTCAAATTTCGAGTCTATAGACTAAAAATTGACAGAGTTATTGCGTAGGGAAATGTACACAGACACACAGACACACAGACAGACAGACAGACACGATCACTTTTATATATATATATATATATATATATATATATATTTATATGTATATATATATAGAAATAAGCTGTAGATTTTCTTGTACAGCATGTGAGCTGGTTTTGAATTAATTTTTACAAAAACAATAACTAATATATTATAAACAATACATTGGACACAAATTGAAATATTATGCACAGCTATGGGGAGGGAGGAATATTATTCCAGCATTAAATACAATAAATCCTATTGTACTTTAACTCCGCATTCCTTATTTTGTAGTCCCTGGTGGCCTCTATTAAGCCAACCATGCAGCCCACCAAATAAACTTTAGAATATGTATGCGTCTCTATGTTGCATAAATATCCTTACTTTAGGATGAGAATGCAGTAAAATCTTTATAAAAACAAGAATGTTTTCATCTCATCCAAAATTAAAAAAATAAACAAACAAAAAAACTGCCACCTACTCATCGAATCGTTATTAACAAAATTCACAATCCACCGATATTTTGTACATGTAAACTTTAATGTCTGCCCAACCTGTTCACCAGGTTTCCAACCTGAATGCCCAAGTCTTTCTTTTATTGTGTCGTTCAATGATATGCAATGTTGCTTTACAAGCATACCCGAAGCCAACTGATTTTGACTGTGATGGACATCTTTGAACTGGAATCGTCTGCAGAATTTTTTATAGATGGATAATCTATTTTAGATAACCCCACAAATAAAAATTTGGACGATTATGTGTAGCCACTCACATTCAGGATCAAACCTCCCATTTATGAGATTTTCACCAAAAAATGTTGAAAATTATGACTGAAAGTTGGTGGACAAGTTAAGCTTAGACAGAAGTTTATTTCTAACAAAGGTGGTTTTGAATTTTATTAACAATTGATGAAAATTGCATAAAAAACTTTTCATAAAAATTATGAATTTTTATTTTATATATATATATATATATATATATATATATAAAATTAATGTTTATTTTAGAAATATTGCTAATTTCAATGTATACCATTTTCATTTAATGGGTTGAAACTGTTACGGAAAAAACAGAATCCCCATTAAATATGAATAAAGCTCAATGGATCTATTTTATAGTAGCAAGGCATATATAGTACAAAATTTTGCTGAAATTCAAAGAATCACATTTTTTTTATAACTTTCGTTTAATATACTGTGGATTTTCTCATGACAGCCGTTTCGTTAACAAGTGGACAATTCCATGATTTTATGTTTCCATAGAAATTTTCCAACCCAGCAACTCGTCAGATGCGATTTCCTTTCATGTTATTTAACAGAAAGTTGTTTTATACATCATAAACCTGGTACTTTTTTGGGGGCGGGAAAAAAATTTTATGACCAAGTTGTTACAGGTTGGCCGTATTGTAAGAACGTGATCATGAAATTTTTTTCCAAAAAAAACGTACCAGGTTTATGATGTACAAAACACCTTTTTGTTAAATAACCTTGTAAGGAAATCGCATCTGACGAGTTGATGGATTGGAAAATTTCTATAAAAATATAAAATCATGGAATTGTCCACTTGTTAATGAAATGGATGTAATGAGGAAAGTTATAAAATATGTGAGTCTTCTAATTTAAGCAAAATATATATATATATATATATATATATATATATATATATATATAAATTTTTAATATATATAATAGAATATCAATCTAACAAATACATCAATATTCATCATACTCATCAAAATTAGCTTGAAAATTATTGTAACCAACCACAAACCAATTATATAAATTTTCCAAAGAAAATTAATTATTGGTGGATAAAATAAAAAGAAATAACTTGTTACAAAATCATAAAATAAAATATTGAATCAAATAAAAACAACTTGAAAAATCCTATATATTTGCAAAAAAAAAAATACAATTTAAAATTATTTCATTCTATGTATTCTTCTATTTTAATATTTTTTTTATTTCTTAAATTGCATATTTTGTTTTCATTGTTTATTACACATATTGAAACAGCAGCACATATCGTTATCTGCATATAAAGGCACTTTTAAAATGTTGTACAACTAAAAACTTTGTTTTGCAATTGTTTTGTTATTTGTGACTTTTGTAAAGAAGAAAAAGAAATTGCTATTTTATTTTTCATCTTCATAATTTATTTACAAATCTGTACATATATAATGTTTGTGTGTATAGAGATAATAAAAAAAAAAAGAAGGCAGATAGACCAGACAATACAATCAAATCAGTACGATCAAATATGGTACGATTTTGTTATTATCAAAACACTTCCAAACTCCTTGGATTAACATTCACAGGCAATGTGAATTGAAACAAATACATTGTCAACGCTGCGGCAAAGAAGGTCGACTCCCTCTACCATGCGAGATAATTGCTCACATTAGAGAGCATCCTTTATCTTTACAAAACCACCAGTCTCTCACTCCTAGGCAGAACCCCAAAACAGGGTCTCAAATCCGATAATGTTGCAGTGTTGGTCAAGTTTTTAACCCCTGTCCTATCACTGCAATGTTGTATCCTTGTGCCTGTTTTACAAGTACTTTAATGGAATGTGCTCTGATGAACTCAGAGCATTTGTGCTCCCTCAACATACATACTCCCAACTAATCTGACAAGCAGTAAAATCCCACCCTTTCACTGTTGAGATCCCTAAATGTCCGAAAGCCTAATAGTTTCTTCTCTCAGACTGCTAGACTTTGGAATTCCTTCGTTGTTTACTGCATTCCTGATCGTACTAACATATTTAAGTTTAATTGTAATGTGAACAGACATCTTGCTGCTCAACCTCCCATAGTTTACTCTTAGACACAATCCCAAACAGTAGCCCCTTATATTCAAAGTGGCAATATTCTTTGTTTAGGGAGAAAATGCTTAAAAAAAACTGAATGAAAAAAAATGTTATTTTCAAATTTTTATGAATTTGCATTAACAGGAAAGCAGAAGATACACTGACAGAAGAAAAAAGGGAGAGAAGTGAAAATGTCACTTTATCAATTTGAAAATAATATCTACCTTTCGTTCTCCTTCGTTTCCCCTCTTTTTTCTCTCCTTTCCCCCCCCCCCCCTTCTCTTCATATCCATTTCATTTTTTGTTAAAATTTAAAAATAAAAATGTTCCATGATGAAGTCTTTTCACAATAAAAATTTCACCTCTACATGTTGATTTACTTGTATTGTCTGGTCCATCTGTTTTTAAACTAAAAAAAAAAATCAAATCAACTCCACGTTTTTACACATTTTTTACACATTTCATCTACTTCTTTCCTTCTCTTCATATATATATATATATATATATATATATATATATATATATATATATATATATATATATATATATATATATATATATGTATGTATGTATGTTTGTGTGTGTGTATGCATAAGATATAGAGTTTTTAATAGCTATACAAATGCAATCTTGTTTTAATCCTTGGTTTCTTCAGGCCACTCTGTGTTACATACCAATTTTAGATTCGTGAGACTATTATAAAGATGATGATGATGGTCTTATGAGACAAAGAGATGAAGAGATAAGAGTCATTTCGGGCGATGTATCAAATCTGTTCTGTCCTGGATTTATGGTGATATCGTCAGAAATTGCCTGCCTTGTTAATTACCAATAATTAACTGGAAATATGTGTACTTAAAATACATATTTTTTATTATCTTAGGTACATTATTCGTGTGTGTGTGTGTGTGTGTGTGTGAGAGAGAGAGAGAGAGAGAGAGAGAGAGAGAGAGACAGAGATTTAACATATCCTCTAAACAAATTCTATTTGCTTCCAACATTCTGATTCATACATCAGTTTCCTCTTCTCTGTTCCAATGGATAAATTTTAAACCCTTGAACACTTAAAATTCGTCTTCACACCCCCAGGCCACATGAATATCAAATATCTTAAGTAACCTAAAGAAATTCAGGATTGAATTATGATTGCGTTTGTGAAGCCATTTAAAATTTTATGTTTATGCTCATAGTAAGCACTTTTGAAATAAATATTTAAAACAAATGCTCATAATATGATATGTTTTAATGTATTATGTTGAAAGATAGGACTAAACAGATGATTTAACCAGAACGATTGCTCTGTGTTGAATGCTAGTTGTAACTCTGATCCATCTTCGACTACGTTTTTTTTTTTTAACCCTTTTTGTTTGACGTCCCTTCTTCTTACAATGTGACTTGTCCTTTATATGCAGACGTGCATGGGGTTCCAGGTATGTTCTTATTGGTCTCTTTCTGTCACTAAATACCGCACAAACCATCCTATTTGTTCACCCATATATTCTAACACAAGACATTTCCATCTTCCTCTCCAAAATATTTACGTATGACGCAACTCAATAGCTCGACTCGGTGCTTTTCATATAAATAATTCTCAGGCTGATACGATAGTCTTTTTATTTGTTTAAGATCTTTACCAATTTAGACGTGGCATATTTTAGTAAAAAATTATTTTCTGAGTAGGGTGGGGGTTGAATTGATTTATTCATTAAAGAAAAAAAATGTTGTGCGTTTACAAAACTATTTTAAAATTAAAAAAAATATATATATATATATTTACTGCCTCCCCACGAGTTCTGAATGTGACACAAGGCTAGTTTAATCTAAAAAAAAATCCAGCTCTCGAAAAAAGAACATTGTAGATTGGGACAAAAATTAAAATAATCACAGTGAAGAAAGATTTCTACTCTTCCAACTAAGAACAGAACAGATGTTACACTTTGATCCAAGCCTCAAGAGCGGGCAAAAAAAAGAAAAAGAATATGAATGTGAATGAAGAAATGAGATTTGAAATTACCTTTTGATAAATATATTTCATTCGAGCTACGATCAAAATGTCATATCTGTTTTGCCTCAGATAGAGGAGGAGAAACCCTTCTCTGATTAAAGCACTTTTTATAGACGTACCTATAGTCCTTTGGGTCACAACCATTACCATTATTTATATGATTTTGATTTCATTCGAAAATTCATAAACTGCGACATATCTGTTAACTTGCATAACTAAACATAATAATTCTCCTTACCTTCTTCTTCTTCTTCTTCTTCTTCTTCTTCTTCTTCTTCTTCTTCTTCTTCCTATTATTATTATTATTATTATTATTATTATTATTATTATTATTTAGAGATATACTTAATTTCATATGTAAATAAAGACTTTTTTATTTTGCCATCTAATTTACATATATGTCTTTGGTGTGTAGAGATATAATTATATAAGTTACATAATGATACTAAAAACGAGATTCACTCTTCCGCTAAATACTCACAGAAGCATTAGGAAATATTAATGAGTGGTTGAATCAGCATTGTGCGAAGAGGTGAGAAAAATAACTAAGATGAGTGATTTGTTTAGTTAATTATATATTGCAGCTAAGTAGAACAGTAAAAACCGAATTCTTTCAAACATAACTCAGTCCCAGAACTAAGGTATATATTTTAACATATATTTTGTGTTAATCAAGAATATGAGAAAAAAGCTTTAGAAAAACAGACATTTAGTGTCATGATAGTTATGAGCCAAAAACGCTCTTGTGGGGTTAAAAAATTATCTTCATAAAGTTCAATCTTATGTCACATGCAGCCCTCATGAAGAGGCAAGGAACTAACAGTTAGAAAAGCATTTGTTTGGCTTTCTCCCCCCCCCTCCAAAAAAGGGTATGTAAGTTAGATGGGTTGAAGCAGAAAAATGGTTCTTTGGTATGACTAGGACGCGTTTGAAAGTTTATGTTTGCCTTTTGTTTAGGAGCACAAATGAACAATAATATTTAACTTTTGCCCTTAAACGCGAGAAATTACTATCCATTTGACAGTATAATGCCACAGGAACACACCACAATAGTGTATAGTATTTATATATCTCTTGCCATGAGAAATATGACACAAGGGTCAGAAAAATGGGATCAAAAAGTCATGAGGAGCACTCTGACCCATAAAATTTCATGGGCAACCTCATCAATACTCCCTGGTGGGGATATTTCAAACGATTAACAATAAACTAACCACTTCTCAAAGGTGGACCTTCTAGAACTGCAAAGGACAAGCATCATACCGCAACCAACATGGAAAAGGTACTTTTAGAAATAATTTAGACTCTGTTGATTATGGTGCTGAGGGTAAAAATGCCATGACCGGGTTTCCTAACTGGAAACATTGTAACAGAAGCAGCAGTACAGATGGAAAATGGGCACATTGTTCAGTATACAATGCCCCCCCCTAATAAGAACAAATAATAAATGAAATGAAAGATATATATGATGTGCAACAAAATATAAAGGCAGTATTTAAAAAGAATACGTCTGCCTCATGAGCCACCGACTGGCATCAGGGCATCACAATATGTTAGTCCTTTTAGTTGCCAAATAGCAATTAAACTTTGAGTTGGATTAAAATATGGAGTCAAAAGTCAAATATTATGGTTCTTTTTGTGCTCACAAGCCAAAACATTTCTTTTTTTATATGTAGAATATTTTAGAATTTAATTTTCATAATACGGCTTGTATCTTCACTTTCTGTGCTTCCTACAAACAATTATAAAACTCAATTCATGGAGATGGATCGTTCTGATTCCATTGTTCATATTTACTAAATTAAATTTTTGATGTAATTTTTTTTTTTGTGTGAACTATAGAAAACCTTAGATTCTTTGCAAAATAATGTCCAATTTCAGAAAAAAATTATTACTTGTGCACAAGAACTCTCTCAACACAACAAAGAATAGCATTATCCAGCATCAAATGAAATTTTCATGAACAGATCTTCTTCACGAAAGCTTCCTGTCTGTGGGAACACATTGCTGCAAGACTGCTTCCCTGCAGATTACAACTTTGTTGTTTTCAATGCCAATGTCAAGAGAGGCCAATATCTAGAATGCCATAAATATTTGGACTTGATTCTGACAATTATTCTTTCTGATTAACCCTTATCCTCAAATAGCATCTGGCCTTGGTAAATGGTGATTCTTCGAAAGTTTTCTCACTATGAAATTTTTTAAACCACTTGTTCATTGTATGAACACTTACTGAAAAAAAAAGAACAAACTTGTATCAATGGAAGTATTTAATTCCAGTAAATTATTAAATATTTTCATCAGGAGGGCGCATATTTTCTAGTTAATTCATTGTTCTTTTCTTTATAATTTAGGCGTTTAAATTTATCATCATTTGCTTTGATTTGAATTTTGTCCAGGCTTACAACATTTATGCTTTGAATTCCTGTGATCATTTTGTGTGGTTTGTTTAAATTGGAAAATTTAAAATTCAATTCATTATTTCTTTCTTTTTCCAAATCCAAAATTTAAATCAAGTAATCAAAATATAATTTAGTAAACCAGAGCAATGGAACAGAAACGGTTGTCTACTTTATAGGCAATGTGTGAAGAGAAGTGTGTGAAGCTACTGGTCTTAAACCAGACAGAAAAAAAGGTTTGTGTGTTTGTTACCATGAAGTGGTATGGAAAAGTTGTAGGCTATGTAAAGAAAAAAGCACCTGAATTACCTAAGTGAGATAAGAGTAAGCCGCCAGCAAAACGTGAAGAGAGAGGAAGAGACAAATCATACACGTGTAAAAAAAATGGGCCACTTTCATTTGTATTGCAAATAAGGTTAGTAATGCAATGTATTGCTCTTAAAGAAACCCACTGAGAAAGTATCAACCAAATGACTGTAACCTCAATAGTAGATGGCAAATAAACTAAAAATATTTTTTAAACTGTCGTCGCATGTTTTTTTTTGTTTTAAATTTTTATAATGCTACATATATTACTTTGCAGTAATATGCTTTTGAAATTAAATGTAGACATATAATTTGTCGAATGTATGAGATTAATTAGGTATGATTGACATGGTTTGATGTCAGATTCGTTGATTACCTGATATGAAGGCTGATAGCAGATTGGTTAATTTAATCATGTGACATAAATGTGTGATAATATAGACTACTTTATCCAACCTTCCACACACCTACCAGAAAATATTAGCTAGGAAGTAAATATAAATACAAAAGTAATGGATCCATTGTACTACACAGATCTAATGACGCCATGGACAATTAGCTATTAATAGCTGTAGTAAGGGTGAAGATAAAGAATTCCAAAGTAAATATTTTGTTCCAGTTGAAGTGAGCCGGGAGTAACTGAGAAGATAAAATGTATCAGGTAATAATAGAATTCTAACCAAATTCAAGGATAAAAGACTAACACAGCTTCATATAGAGGTTCATCAAATAATGTATTTTAAGGTCCACTTTAATGTTTTTATTGAATCTGTATGTTTTGTGATGAAAATCCTATTTCAAACTAATATAACATATGGAACGACATTGTATGGACTTTATGTATGCTTACTTTTTTCTTTTTGTCTTTATCTATATGAAGTTAGATATGAAGTGTATATGTTTATGTATTTATATGCACAGGATTTACTTATAAACTGATTAACCGATCATTATGAATTTTGATATGTTTATATTAGGTTGGTGCAAAAATAATGTCGTTTTTTATCAGATATATACCAAAAAAACGACATTATTTTTGTACCAACCTAATATATCTATTTTTACAGGATTCACTTATAAACTAATTAGCCGATCATTAGGAATTTTGCTACACAGCTGTAAGGTGTAAGAGATGGTAATGTGGACTATACTTAGTTTAATTTAATTTTATACAAACGGGCTAAAAAGGGTGTAGAAGCTCTTTGTGAAAATTTACAAAACTCCCGTTTTTGTAAAGTATTATACATGAATTAATAAATATTGCCCAAATTTAAGTGTCTTTGGAGTATTTTTTAGTGTTCTTTTAGGGAGGTATATTATAGGGACAAACACTTATTTGAAAATTCAAATATACCATATCGGCATTGAATTTGATCCATAGACATTAGATTCCCTGACTTTCTAATTTCTGCTTAAGATCCTTGAATTTCTTCTCAAGACCCTTAAATTCTAGATATTTTCTAGAATGAAAATCATGTAATGGATTATGATCAAAATTGGAATAAGAATTCTAGACATAAGGTTTAGTACCATTATATCTTTATTTTAATCTTTGTAAGGCGATTTTTCTCTTCTAGTTTATTACATAAACTCATTTCATTGACATCACTTCATTTTACCATATCCCATCGTGTAAAGCCACGCATGGCACCTCGCAACAACACATGGATATTTGCGCGTTTATTTAAATATACACGCAATTCACTCGAACCCAATAAAATCCACACCGTTGTCATATCGCATTTCTAATAAATTGACCTATATTAGGCCTGTATTATAACTATATACGATTTGTTGTAAACTTAATTCTCGACTTTATCGTACTGCATACACGTGCACCGATTATGTTACTCTCAATCTTCACTCTCTTGCAGAGGTGTGCACATATACTCGCACGCAAACATTTGACTGTTTCACAATATAAAAGTTTAGTTCACAACATACACTTCGTACACATACACGATTCTCACTTTAGATCTCACCAGATCACTGAGAGATTCTTGGCACGAGGGTAAACTGTCTCCTTGGGCACCAATTAGCAAGGTATTTGCCCCAATTCCAGAAATCATTCTTTTCTATCCCTTTCCTTTTTTTTCTTTTTTTCCTAATTTCTGCCCATATCAATTACTTATTATTTGGATTCTTCAGACTACTGTTCTAATTTTAAATGTTATTTCCACAACATTTCGGCTGATGTAACCACCAACCTTCTTCGAACTTGGAAATTTTTCTATGAAACTTGAAAATTTTTCTATGGAACTTGGGAATCTGCACAGAATTTTGAATGGAACCCTTTATTTAATCCACGGGGAAATAGCAAGCTCTCATTCCATAAGCCATAATTTGCAGTTGTATTTTAAGTGTAAAGTATTTTATTCATTATACTATGGTGCAATGGATAAAGTACTTGGTACATTCAGTTGTAAGTTACATTCTTCTTACGATTGAAGGTTTAATCCTCAGTGTGAGCAACACTCAAAATACAAAACTTACGACTTCTACCCAGTCATGGCTGACGAAACAAGAGCAAGCTACCTCCATGGATTACATAAAAGATTCTTCTCCAAATTCTGTCCAGATTCTCGAGTTCAACAAGATTCACCTGAAGAAAGTCGTTACATCAACCAAAATGTTGTGAAAATAAAATTAAGATGAGGACAGTAGTTCGAATAATCCAAATAATACAAATTATCAATCCTCTTCTCCAAAAATTCGAAAGCCTATTTAAACTCCTTTTAACCCCAACCATCCTGGGTACAACACGAAATTTGGATCTGGTTGTGCTACTCCAATTTAAAAGCTTTTGGTATTATGGGGTTGTCCTTTTGTTGCTATTACTCCCAGATCCATTTTGAGCAGGAATGTATAGTATCTATCATTTAGAGTATTTATTTAAAAAAATATGTACGGTTACAAAACCAATCAATTAATCTACAATTCTTTCATATACAAAACATACATTTACACCATAATAAATATTTGAAGATTTGAAAAAGTAGAGCAATTACGTTTTTACTGATATGACTTGCATTTGTGTTAAATAACCTGAAAAGAGTTGACATGCCATGGAACAAAACAACTGAACCAAATAAATAAGACCGCTGATGAGATCTGAGATTAAAACATGATTGCAACTATTGAATTTACAATTCTTATTTTATACAATTGGTTAGAAAAAAAGGAATCCTGATTTGATGGATTCTATACTTTAATGTTGCAAATATTTCTTCATGCAGAAAAGATCAGTTTTTCATATGGAGAAAGCTCAGTTGCCCCCCTCCCCAAGGGACACTCTGGATTGAGACAAAAATTAAAACTGCTCCAGTCTCAAAGAATTTTATTGACGGAACACAGAAAAGATGAAAATGTAGTATCAGAGTAGATACTACACTTTCATCCTATGCAAAAGGACAAGAATTTTGTCACATGCTGAAATAAGATTTTAATTGCTGAATATGTAGCATTTAAAAAAAATTATATTCTTTCGTTGGAATTTTTTGAGATGAGGATTACTAAATTGGATCATTTGGACTACTATTTTTATCTTGAAAAGTTTCAGCCAATGTAACCTAATCCAATCAATAATTATGAATAGTAAATCAGAACAATCAATAATCACCTGAAGAGGCCTCTAGTTGCTTATCATTGGTTGACCGACGAAACATGCTCATGATTATATAATGACATATAAATATGTAAAAATATGTAAATGCTTATGTAAAATAGATAAAAAATATATTTTGCACTACTTCCTGTATTGGGCATTCTTATATGAACCTCATTAAAACTTCACTAGTTGTTCACCTCTGGAAAATGTATGTAAAAATCATCATTAGAAAGAAATCTTCCGATATTTTAGCATTCATTTTTGCTGACCAAATAACATACTTATGATAGAATTTATACTTTTTATGTCAAACCATTGTACGTTAATGATGTATTGTTTACTTTGAAGAGAAAAACAATTTAGGCAACCTGAGTTTCAGCATCATTTGTGTCTGTACAACTGCATTTAAAGTCAGCATACCATCTCATAATCATTGTTTCCGATTGAGTAGAGTTGAAATTGCATTTATTGAACGATTGCTTTGTTCGAACAGTATTTTTTCAGGTCAGAAAGCAATGCTTTAGCAACATATGAAATTCGGATTTTTTCATTGCAACATTAGCTCCACTTAAATAATTAATTTATAAATGAATAATATGATTGAGTTTCGATTTTGATACTTGCCAATTGAAGGTTAGTACTCTACAAAACTCATATAAACATTTCTTTTTATTAGTTGCATCATCTATATGTCAGGTCCGGAACTTATAATATATGAGATATATTACTTTTACCATGTAGCATACTCATTAGCTTGATGTCTTGACAACAGTCATGAAATCTGTGTTTCTGTTTTACCAACTAAAGTTCAGCATTTTGCTATGCTACTGTTACCGTTGCGCATTTCTTATCATGTGATCCTGTTTGGCCAATCATGATTTAGTACCTACCACCTTTCTTGTAAGATTCAATCTATCTTCATGTCTTATCTTGAAATTGATTTCTTTTTTCATCATTCCATCATGTAATTCTCTTCTTTCAATTTCTTTTTTTCGAATCGAGGTGTAAAATCTTTGTATTCTCTCTACAATAAAGAACATCTGATTTTTTTTTTCGAATCGCAATGTCTTTAATTATATTTTCCTTATATCACAGGATTCTCTTGGGCCAATCAAGGCTTGCACTAATCTGTTTCACTAAGAATCTTTATATATTTTATCACATCTCATTCAGCCAATCAAGGTTTGGTATTTCTTTCCCCTATTTACTATGTAACATGCTCACTCTCTCCATGTTTTTCTCTATCCCATCACGTTGTTCTCTTCAACCAATCAAATCTCTATTTTTAATGTTAATCCTTCATGATCAATATTAAACAAAATATGATTTATTTACATAGGAAATGATTGTTTTCATGCTACGGATCTTCCAAACACTTTTCTTTCCATGTATTTCTTTGCTTTTCTTAATAATAAAAAAAATCTTGTATCTTCACTATTTGGATCGACATTCCATAAATTGCAATTGTGGAATTTACACTTAGACAAAGCATGAAATAAATTTATATGCTTGAAGATTAGTTTTGTTTGTTTGTTTAATAGCATATCAATACTTTTTAGTTATTTAATGCTCTGTCATTATTTTCATAGCAGGTGCTCGATTGAGCTTCAATCTATACCCCCCTCCTCCTGCAAAACATTTGCAACAAATACTCATCTCACTAGAGCAACTGTCAATAATTTCCCTTCCTCTCTATTTGTACCTAAAACTAAACGAAAACTCTATGAACAAAGTTTCTTTCATAGAATTGTCCACCTGTGGAACACAATACCGTGGGGCTGATTAACAGCTGACTATAACATGATCGTTTTCAAGTCTATTGTAAATAAGTTCTTGTTGAGTTGCCCTCTTAAATAGTTAAACCCTACCCAAATTCGACAATTACCAGTCATCATGATATAATCTCACTGTCTACTTGACACTCATTAAATCTTATCCTTGAAAGGCCTTTGGGTCTTAATAAGTGGTTCCCCCTCTCTCCAGTAAAAAGAAAAGGAACATAATAACTACTGTAAATTATTCATTATCATTAACTAACCACACATATCTGGTGTTGCTCAGGATGTATTGAAGTCATTTTAGTTTTTATGTTTTATAGCTTACACAGGAAAAAAAATGAAATTTTAGTTGTAAGGGAGACAACTCTTTTTATATCGTTCAAATAAAAGCTGTGTTATTACTCTTGCTGATTCTTATTTTTCAGTCATAATTGAAAAATGTTTCCATATTACCAGTTTACCTGGGGCGGGGTTACATAATTTTAAAATAAATTGTAGCAAAGTATGTTATAGTGCCAATAGCACAAATTAAAATTGGCTAGTCAGAATCAAAGTTTGATGTCTCAGCTTAAATGCTATTTAGGTTCAACTTTTAAAATCCCACAAGATAACTTTATATTAGATAGATTAGTTAGATTGGTTTGATTTATATACCTTTTGGTATATCAGATGTTACCATGAAATAAATAAGTGTTCAAGCAATGTACTTAAATATCAATGGTAGTTACATGGTTCATACGTGAGTGGGTTGGTATAGGCTGACAGCATGTGCAAGATGCAAATTGTCTTGTGTACACAGCATATGGCAATAGCAGAATTTTTAGTACCTCAAGAGCAATTTGTTGGAACATTCTGTATAGTCAGACTGGTATGTTGTAAAACCAGAGTTATTTCTTGTGTTCTTCCACTGTTGACTAGAAAGCATTTTGTACAATAATTATTTAAGTTTTTTCCAATTTAATTTAATTTTTGTTTCCAATCCAGACAACGCTTTTTGGGGGAGATGGACTTTTCAGAGTGATAGCTGTCTATATATCTATTTTGCTTTATCCTCATCAAGAGGCATGTAAAATAGAGACTTTTCTGTTACTGACCTGATTTCTTACAATTCTCTTATCAAATAGACTAATTTGTAGCACAAAAGAAGAGTTTTTTTTTCCTAATACATCATTTCAAAAATTTTTGTTTTTCTTTGTGTGAGTTCTGAGCTATGATAGGGTCCATAATAATACATTTTTTGTCTTCGTTTGGTGTGATCACAGCTTTGGTCTATGTGAAGATCAGTTTTGGAGATCATTGTTTAGATCATCTGCCTATGTCATCATCAGTCTCCCTGTTGATCATTTCCCAATATCTACAAATTTAAATGCAAATTTTATAATGGTGTTACGTTAGCCCTCAACACATCTGAACCATCTGAGTTGCCATTCCCTCATCTTACCCTCGACCAGTTCAATGCCATAGCCCCTCTAGATGTCACCATTATAAGCCATGATTGAACAGTATCAATCTCAATTAGATGGTCACTGGTCTCGCAGTCACACAGGTGTCAGTGGTAGTTCAGTATTTGAGTCATACCGCATTGACTTTGCCAAACATGTTGCTGTCATTGCTGAGCATTGAGCTGAATGCATTCGTGGGAGATATTGTCTGTTGTCTTAGATGGCGGACTGTGCTCGACTTTATTGGTGATCAAATACTCTGCCAAAATTTTGAAATACAAACCTATATGATTTTTGTATTATCATCTGTAGAGTGATAGCAAACCAAAAGGAGTTTTATTTTGATGCTCTCACTGAACCTCTGTTTGTGACCTTCATAAAAGGTACTAATAAGGAGACGAATTGGAAGGTAAATAAAAAAATATTAAAATAATGATAATTTCAAGTCTCTGAAACGATCTTACTTTGCATCATTGTTGACCAGAATTCTTGAAACGCTATTAATAAATAAATAATGTAGTAAAACTATTTACTTGTGTGTGTGTGTGACTTGAGAACCTAATAGTTGAGAATGCTTATTTGAAATTGGGAAATCTGTATGGAATTTTCATTTATTTAATCCATAAGGATAAATTGTTCTCATCTTGTCAACCATATTCGGGCAGGAATGTTAATTTATATTCTTCTTAGTTATTAATATTGTGTAGTAAGGATTGAACCTTCAACCTCAAAAAGACTGTCATTTAGGATGGATTGTAAACAAATGCCGTTTTATCAATTAAAGTTCAAATAATCAGTTTTTATCCTAATGTATTACAACTTACAAAGGTTAAAAGCTACTCGAGAATAAATGTTAATCTGATTGTCTATTGGGTGATGAATAGCACTATGAGAGGATTTAAAACAATGGGTTGAAAGGGTAAGATTTGATTACTTAAACAGACGGCTCGACAAGTGCTTCTTGATGCTGAACTTGAAGATGGCCATGTTGTAAACGCAGCGAAAGAGATTATCAATCCTACTTTAAAAAATCCCAAAACATTAAAATAGAGTTACATTGACTACTATAATTTAACTTATCATTTAAGGAATGATGTTGGACTAAATAATGAGTTCTTAATAAAAAGATTGGTTTTTTTGTTTTTAATTTTCATTTTATTTCTTTTTGATTTTATTTACTTTACATTCGTTTGAAAATTATTGTTCATTTTCTCAGTATTGTTTTTTTTTTTTTTTCATTTAAAATTTTTGTTTTTATTGTTTATTTATGTTTGTTTTTATTTCTCCTTTTTTGTTTTAATTTTTATTTTTATTTACTTTTTTGCTTCAGAGTGTTATAGTTTATACACACACACACACACACACACACACACACACACACACACACACACACACACACACACACACACACACACACACACATAACAAATAGATGACAAAACAGCTTTATTCGAAATTCCAAGATGGTATTCATATTATCATTTATTTCTTTCAACATGTCAAAACGTTCAACTTTTGACAGCACCTGTTTCGTAATTATTATGTAAATTTTGAATATTTTCCGTACTGATTTTTCTGAAAAGTCAATGCAGGCAATATTCAAAATCGACATAATAATTATGTGATTGTTTCTGTGCTATGCAACAGCTGCTGTCAAAAAGTGGATGTTTTGACATGTTCAAAGAAATAAACTTGGAATTTGGCTTAGCTATTTTGTCATCTATTTGTATATGCTCTGTAGTTAAATTTAACATACATTGAGCTTCATAAATAAAACAGGATGAAATATAATCGAACAATCATATTTTTCCTATAAATATACACACACACACATATATATATATATATATATATATATACACATAAACACACACATATATACACATGTGTGTATATATGTATATATATATATACACACATATGTGTGTGTACATGTATATATATATACACACATGTGTATATATACACATACATATATATATATATATATACATACATATATGTGTGTGTGTGTGTATTCCCTCAAACCTCTGGCTTTGATGGAGGGGAGACTAAAACTTGCTGCTATGGTTTCAAATGATCTGAAATAACAACAAGGGGAGATTTGATTCCACATATTTATCATATGTTATATCTCCCTTCTTTTGGAAATAGAGTACGATTATTAATATCTCTAGCATCAAATAATCCTTATACGCATACACTGTGAAATTTAATTTATATGTGAAAATCAAAGCAGGGAGATATAATATATGAGAAATATTTGGAATCAAGTCTCCCCTTGCTGTTATTTAAGATCATTTGAAACCATAGCAGCAAGTTTTAGTCTCCCCTCCATCAAAGCCAGAGGCTTAGGAGAAATATCAGATATTTTGTAATTCATATGCAAAACTAGGAAAACAAATAACTATGATTGAAACATTTTATGGCTGTAAAAATGTGCCAAAAAATAGGCTCTGGATGATGGATGATCTCCTTAATTTGCAACCTTAAGGGCAGATGTTACATAGCCCACTATACTGTTCAGATCATTAGCTTTCCAACGAGCCTTTATTTGTTAAATTCTGATTAATAGTCGCTGACATTTGGAACTTACAAAACTGCCAAAAATAGGTGGTATATCTATGGATATATCTATACTGGTAGCCAAATTGAATATTGGAATGCTCATATCTTTGGTTCTATGGGATGAAACTACATGAAAATCTGTAGGCTTTTTGAAGATTATAATACTATTCTATGATTAAAATTTTATGACAATTGATAAAAAAGAACCTATATTTTCAAACCAATAAAGTATGCCCAAATTTGGCTACATTTGTATATATAGTGTCCTGCAGGCCAGCTTCAGTTTTTCTGCTTCGGTTGTCTCCTCTGTGGCCTTGCTAGGCCACTAATATATATGATCATAGTGAACTCCATAAAATAATCAGTAGTAGCCATTTTAATTTTGAACAAGAACTAATATATAACCAAAGCAGAAGCGAGTAAGGGCTAAATACGTTGCTTCTTCATTTACTGGTGGCTTCTATTCTAGCTTTGTACTTAGTTGCTTTCAAATATCCAAATGTTACCACAAATTATTTTACTCAATTCACTAAAAAACTTCTTTCAAATATAATTTGTTTTTAATGAAAATATGCCAGAAATGAGTAGGAAAAAGGGAAAAAATTGTTTTGGACTGATTCCCCAAATTTCCAGAATTCATCCATATTAAAAAGCAAAAATAAAGAATTATTTGTATGATGAACATACTCATAACATAAAGAAAATTTCATACACCAAAAATCATGTAAAATGATAAGTAGTTTTAATTTAAAAAAAAATAATTTTTTTTTTCACCCAATTTTGTGCCTAAAAGTGAACAGCAATGTGCCATTTTGAGAATAGATCGGAAGTATGAGAGAAGTCCAAATAGTTCAAACATGCAAGAATTTAGAAAGCCATTCTTAACATGGTGTCATTGAACAAACTCAGATTGTCTTAAAAATGATTTTCTTTATGAAAATTAAACTACTTGGTCAATTTACATGTTTTTTGGAATATGGTATTTTCTTTCCTTCACTGGTAAATCATATCATCATACAAATTTCTCTTTATTTTTTTAAAATAAGGGGAATTCTGTACAAAGCCAATATTTTATTTGCAAATAATTTATGTTGGTAATAGTAATGCCATATCTAAATTTGTTTTTAATATAGTTAAAAGTAAAAAAAAGTATGTTTTGTTCCATTATTCGTAGATTTTATTACAAATTCTTGAAAAACGCTTGGATTAAATGATGATTGAATTCCTTATAATATTTTAACCAAGAAAACGCTGTTTAATCTCGTTACAGTGCTTTGTAACAAATAAAATAAAGTAAAAAGAGGTTCTTTATGTTCATGGATGTTTTGAACGGACGTTAACACCACAATATTATCGTAAAACCCTATAATAATAATAATAATAATAATAATAATAATAATAATAATAATAATAATAATAATAAAAAAATGAAAAGTACAATTTGATTCGTATAATATGATGAGACAACTTCACATGTGTATGTGCGCATCTCTCACATCTCCATAATTTTGATACTCCCACATTGAATTTTTCTTTTTCTTTTAATTTTCTATTGGATATTTATTCAAATAAAAAATCTGTTAGACTAAAATAAAAGGACATTTACAGAATGCTTTTTTTTCATATACAAGTCAGAAATTTAAATATTTCATTAATAGTTGAGAAAAAAAATGCATTACTTACTAGACCCTTGACATTTTATAAGCATTTAAACTGTATAATAGAAAATCATACCTGGCTTTAAAATCCTTTGCAAATCCTCATGTATTAAAAAATTGAAATTTTTGGAACTTACTTGCATCCAACAATTTTATACATAGAGATTAAAACATTACCATAAAAAATTAAACCTACTTTTATAACAATTTAATTCAAATAATAATTTAATAATTTTAAAATGGCATAAGTACACTTAACTGTAAAAACTTTATTTTAAATAAATTATAATTTGGTAAATGAAAACCAAACGGCTTAGTTTTAAAAAAGAATACAGAACAAAAGTAAAAGTCTAACACTCTCAGAAAATTCCGGATATGTACAGCTAATAATTGAAAGGTTGCATATAAAACTACTGCATATCTTAATACGATTTCTTCATATTAAAAATGCGGGTTTGAATATCTGGTGCCTAGCTCTAAACGTGTGATGGCAATCACGTGGCTCAAACTTTCATTCTCTTTTCCGACAATCTCTAAAAGAGATGTGATGCTTTACTGCATTGGTTTAGGGGAGCCTTCCATTTCTCTTGGACGAATTCTTCTTTGTCCTTAACCATATTACATGTAACAACACATTCGCTCACGCATCACACAGATATCGTTACAGTTAACCAATCTTCTTCTTCATCATTTTGGCCTCCTATGGATTTTGCTTCCAGCATCCCTCATTCATCCCATTGCTTCTAAATATAGTTTGCATCCCTTTAAGTGAACATTGATCGCTTGTCTCTATTTGATAAATGGGAGATGGACGATTATGACGCTCCCACAAAATTTGGAAGAAAATAAAATTAAAAAAAAAATTTTTTTGGTTGGGGTGCTAGTTGGCTTTCAATATTTTTTTTTTTCAACATTCATGTTGAATTTCTTTTTCTCTCTTTTTTTCTGTGCATTTCTCTTCTCTCTCTTTTTTTCTTCTTTTATTTTATTTTTATTTTTTTTTTAGAAATTTACAGATAAGTTTTCTCTTAAGGTGGTCACTGCCTGTGTGGTGAGGCTCCAAGGCAAACCACCACCATCTTTTTTTTCTCATCTATTTTTTTTTTGTGCTATCTTAAAAAAAAAAAAAAATGATTGAGGTTGTTGGTCCACTGGCTTGTTCTTGAGACCACAATTACCTACGATCTCCATCCATTGCTTGCATTCAGGTTTTTAACTTGTGCATGCTTTTCCAAAACTAAAAGAAGAATTGGTTTGCTGAACTTTTGACTTGCATGGCCATTGTTGTGCATGCAGATGATTTCCTCCTCTAAACAACTCTTTCAGAATTTAAGGAAAAAGATAATAATGAAAGTTATACCCTTTTACAGGTGTTCGAGTCTCATATAAATTGATATAATTTCTGGCAGAGTTAAACATCTTTTATAAAGCAGATTGGTCTTTATTGCAAAATAATAGCCGTTTCATCATCCGTGAAATCAAAACAAAAATATAATTTTTACAAAGTTTGAATTTTATGGACAGGATAAATCTTTAGAAATACAGAAAATTACATTTGGACATTTTTCCCAAACAACTGTATCTCATCATGTACTAAAAACTTTAGAAGTCGTCATCTTTATATATATATATATATATAATATATATATATATATATATATATATATATATATATATATATGAAATTAGTATATTTGGGGGTAGCATTTTCTCCTTTATGCACGTTTCATTGAAAACGAGTGTTTTTTTTAGTGTTTTTACACTCAAACAGAATGTTTGGAAACTAGCCAGTCAAAAAGAAAAAATGGATTGTAAGAGAAATAAATAAGAGTTGTCTCTGCTCTTCAATGAAATGTGCATAATCTCTCTCTCTCTCTCTCTCTCTCTCTATATATATATATATATATATATACACACACACACACACACACACATTATATATATATATATATATATATATATATATATATATATATATATATATATATATATATATATATATATATATATATAATGTGTATATTTAGGCAGCATATTTCCCTTTAGACAAATGTTGATGAATGGCGGGGAATGTTTTTGTCTGATTACTCTATTTGTGATCTTATTGGTGTTTGGGATAACCCATTACATATTTCTGTTGAATTATTGTATGTAGGTGTAGGTGTTTTTTGTTCCACCATATATCTCAAACAATTTAAAAAGATTTACATTGGCTACATCACTGCTACACATTCCTGAAGGCTCATAATGTATCTTTCTAATTCCAGTTCAGTCTTCCGCCACTTGAAGGAATACAACTGTCCCAATGCACAATTTAGTTTTTTTTTTGTTAATAACACAAAAATCGTACATTATGACTCCAAACTAAAAAGACTTAAAATCCTAGACAGTAAACAATATTAATTAGGAATCTAGACACAATATCTTAAAGTGCCTAGGTTAATAATCCACCTCAAAATATATTTAGCTAACAAAAATAAAACCACATTTAACCTTTTTTTTTTTTTTTTACATATTGTAAACTATAAATATGGCATAATTCACATTGACACATCTCTTCCCATTAGATCACCGAAGTTAAGCAACATTGAGCCTGGTCAGTACTAAAATGGGTGACCATTTGGGAATTGTAGGTGTTGTATGTGCTCTCTGCTTATCTCAGCATTGTTTCTAGTTGTCTATCACTTCTTCTTGCTACTTCTCCTTGCTCAAACAGTGGCTATTCAGGAGGGGTGTGATTTGGATGGCACAACCCTTGCTTCACATTTACATGGGCAGCTATCCTTACAGAGGTCTCTTGGGACTGAATGGAGGCATCACAAATTATAAATATTGTAAGTTTTAAGTAGTCACACACCTAACGTGATCACATTCCAAATATAACATTTCATAACTCATGCATACTTTTAAAATATTATCAAAAGCTGAAGAGTTTGAACCTTACAGACATGAATAAGCCAGAGCAAATACCTTCCTAATGACGATTGAGTCAGTCGAAAGTACTTTAAAAAAATGTAAAAGATAGCACAAACAAACAAATAAACAAAAAAATACCTATGAACAACAATTACACAAAAACATACAATGAATTATCTGAAAGATCGAGATGATCAAAGAAAGACTAATTAAAAAAAAACATTCCATGCTATTCAACAATGTTTGTCATATATGATTTAAAAACTCTACATTATAGTATTTCTTAGATGTACCCGAGTTTTATATATAAAAGAAAACCAATTACCAAGAATTTAGCCAAATCTCATGATAAATTTATTTCAAACCCATAGAACTTTTTAAATGAGCAAGAAGATTGAGGATTTTTGCTTAACTGAAAGAAATGGAAAAAAGATGACACATAGTTTCATATATATATATATATATATATATATATATATATATATATATATATATATATATATATTGGCTGGATTTTCAATATCAAACTAAAATAGCTTCTATCCTAAAATAGTAATATTTCATTTTGAATAACCATCTCCTTTTCATCAGAAAACAAAATTGTAATTCACTTAAATTTCTTTGCAAATACTATCATTACTGTTTGGGATATTTTTAGTAGAGAAGATATCTTTCTTTTCTGCACCAAATATCAATTTCTGATTCAAGTCATTTCGTTGTATCAGCATCAAATTTAGCTATTACTATAGAATATTAATACTGATCCATTCTTTTGTTTAATGATATTAAATGAGTGTAAAAAAATTCATATTTTCATTCATACAGAATCTGATCTTGAAAGAATTTGGTAATATGTGAAAAACGTTTAATTTTTTATATCGAATTAGGTCATGTGACACATATTGAATTATGTCATGTGACACATTGAATTATATCAGGTGACACATATTGATTTATGTCATGTGACACATATTGAATTAGGTCATGTGACACATATCAAATTAGGTCATGTGACACATCACTCATGAATGGTGTCTTCATTTCGAAATAATGTAAGAAAACAACTCATAGTTTACCTTAATTAATACAGTACATGTTGTCTACCTTGCAACTGCAATTATATTTTGTTTTCTTTATACATATATGTGCAAGCAAAATAAAAATTAAAATGTCTTTGACCTTGAAGTAGTATTTTTTTAGCTCCTTACATCAAGTGGATTCATGCCTTGTCTAGAGCGATTTTAATAAAATAAAAATTTCACTTTGTTTCAAGTGAAAAGTTCAATTCACAATGCTAAGAATTATAAAATTCCAATTAGTTAGAGTTTTACATAGAACTTATGACACTATTCAAATTTTATTCCAATTACACGCCACTTGTATTTAATTATCGATTCCAATTATTGCTTATATAATTGAAAACAAAGACTTATATCAAGATCAAATGCATCTTTTCTTCCAACTTTATGAGGAATTCAATGGTGGTATTGACTTTGTATTAGGATATTTTACAATGATATTGTGAGGTCTGGACACAGCAAAGATGCCATATATTATTTTAGAAATGAAAAAAATTAAATTAAGAATATGGAAATTAGGACTGGTAGCATTAGTAGACAGGATTCACTTCTAACACAATGCTGAATAATGCTGTTACTATATATATATATATATATATATATATATATATATATATATATATATATATATATATATATAGATGATGATGATGATGATGATTGTGACGTCTTGTCAGACGAGTGCCACTCCCTCAGTTACTGAACGTCCATGTGTCCGAAGATGACTTTTCAGTCCTGCCAGCAACTTGCACATCCTCAAATAGATAAATATATAGATAAAAGAGAGAGTGATGGGTGACTTGTTCAGTTAATTATAAATTACGGCTATTGAGAATAATTAAAACAGAATTTTCTTTCAAACATATTTCAATCCTAGAACTAAAGTATACTTTAGCATGTATTTTATGTTATTAAAGTAAATAGGATAAAGGCTTTAGGGAAAGAAAGGTTGATTGACTCACATTTAGTATAATAACAGATGTAAAGCAGAATATTAGGTTGGTGCAAAAGTTTGAATTTTTGTTTGGAAAATTATCGATTTGAAGTTTTATTTTGTAAATGAAAAACTCTTTTAAATCTTGATTTATAACAAAAACTTGATTCTATCTGTCAACAAACTTATAAATGCCTCGCTTGTAAAATTCTTTAGTTTTTGATATGTAATCTGAATCTTAACTCGTATTCAATCTCCTCTCGTGATGCTAACCTAAGGCCATCTAAATGGTTTTGTTATTCTCAAAATAAGTGATAATCTGAGGTAAGTCAGAAAAACATGCAGGATATGACATTTCCCAATATGAGATTTCCCAACCAAATTAGATCTTTGATCAGTAGTGCTGCATGAGGACGAGCATTATCATAATGGGAGACAACTGCCTTTCTCTAGACTAAAGAAGATCGTTTTTAGGTCAACATCGATGAGAATATTGCAGAAAAACATGAATTAAGTTATAAAATTTATCATATGATTAAGTAATAGCAATATGCATTAAAATTAGAAGGAAAAGCACACATGAACATATCTGTGTTTTCTAACTGAGCCACGTACTAATCACTACATGAAGTGCAAAAGTCAATAGCTCTTAATTGTGTTACTGCTACAGATTTAATAAATACAGATTTTGCTTGACGAAATATGCATGAAAGGATGAAGGTTGCCTCGCCATATTACTTTTCTTTCTTCAGTGGCAAACAACCCTTTTTTACAGTTGCTAAACTAGTTTAATTTAGAAAATTACTTGCATTTGAAACTTGATCTGAAAAAGTAACTTGTGGTTGTAACATTATAAGTCTGAAAAACAGAGAAAGGAGTTGTGACGGACGTTTTTGGTCTAGCAAACAAAGGCAGGCGCTTCATCAAGCTGTGCTGATCATACCTTTTAATAATGATAACAATAAGAAAGTCAGGTGTAAGTTTTATGAGAATGTTACTCTGGATTGAACTGGATTCGAATCGTCTCGCATAATTGAATGCTTGCTTAAGGGTAGATAACTGTCATTTCATAGAGTGCAAGGGAGATTACTCTACATCTCATTTGAGACTGGGTTAGCATGGAAGAACAAGATTCAGCTGAGCTTCGGAATAAAGGTCTTCTCTCTTTTAGCGAATTATTTTATTTTATTTTTTTTTTAAAGAACAGTGGATTCTTGTTGATTATCACTTAAAAGTACAATTATCAAAATATACTTTGCTGTTGCACTTTCATTAAAATGAATACTATTACTTTAATTGAAAATATCCTTTTGCAATTTCGACTGCCTTCATGTCGAAATTACAAATTTTAGATACAATAGCTATAAAGTGAGAGTGTATTTTTCAGTGAAGATATTATAACGAAATATCTGGTACCTGATGTGTCATTTACCTGTGATAGATTGAGCTGACTTCCTCTGAACGAGAAAGTTTCTAGGTGGTGTTAAATTCACACAGCAAATAACGATTTTGCAAGTGTTGCTGCAATGCTGCAGTTGCTGCACTTCCACATATAACATCTGGTATTTCCAAATAGTCACTTGTCTGGTACTTGTAGTGTTACAACCAAAGGGGCATAAATCCCAAAGAGTTACCCACCCTTGAAACTACCCTATAAGTATGTGCAAAGAAGACATAAAAAGATTAATAAAGTCTTGTGAGTCAGTTACACGGTGAGCAGGCTGTTTTTATTACCTGTGTTCTGTCCTCTTTTCTTGCAACCTGACACCCGTGAGCCAGGGCCTTTCAATATTTCAGTACTGACCAGGCCCAAATGTCACTTAACTTTAGGGATCTAACTAGAAAGAGTGTGTTAGTGTGATTACGTGTGATCATAGTGAAATGTAAAAAAAAAAAAACAAAAAAAAAACAATAATAATAATGTCATAAAATATTTAAAAAAAAATCATAACTTGTTAATTGATAAAAATCTAAATTTTTTAAATTTAAAATTTCATTTATTTATTTATTTTTATTTGCAAGTTTTTTTTTTAATTTTTATTTGTTTTTGTCTTTTAATTTTAAAAATTTTTTAATTTTTAATTTTCTCTGAATGTAAAAATCACCCAAAAATAAAGCGACCTTTGTTTTGAAGCAAAGCCGAAGATTCTTTTTTTCTTTTTCTTCTTGCAAACTTGGAAATAAGTTTTACAGTTAATAAATTATTTTATAATCGACAATTATTTGTGCTTCTTACCAATGATATAATAAACAATAATGAACAATAAAAAGGGGGCGGGTGGATGAGCTATGACTTGTCTAGTTGTCAGCTGTACAATGGTGACATAAAGAGGCGAGAGGGTGTAGAACATGCAGCTTGAGAAGGTGTATTGAGTGTTAGTAGGAGGTGATGTTTATGATGAATAATGCCAATATGCAATTTTTGCAGTCTTTTAAAGAAAATTTTAAAAATAATTGTTATTTATTTATTTGTTCGTTAAAGTTTTATTACAAATAGGACTCATGTCTGTGCATTACCCAGGAAATTGAGTAACCTCAGAAACTCCTGTTTCCAAACCTAAACCAAAATGCAGACGATACGGCATTGCCGAAGAAATCGAAAAAGTAAACTGCAAATATGAAATATCAAATTGGATGTTATTGTGTGTTTTTAGTGTTCCAAGTCGCATTTCAATAGGTGAACGTGTAATGAGGGACGTTTAAAAATATACACGACAGAATGTTATTACGATTCTTAATGTTCGTCATAACAGCATCGGTTTTGTTACACCCCTTCCCCCCCCCCTAAGTAATTCTAGAAGAAAAACTTTGTTCCAACGCGATTTAAAGAAAATATCAAATAAGTTGGTATTATTCAAGTAAGGTCTTAGTAGCTTAAGATAAGTTAAAAAAGATAAAATTAGATTTTATTGTGATCACACGGCAATTCTCGTTTCTCTCATAAGATTAGAATGGAAAAGTAGGTCAATTAGTGGAATGAAGAAAAAGAGTTTAAACTGTAAATCATTATTCATTAAACGTTAAGGAAAAGATAACGAAAAAAGAAACGTTTAATAAACATCGAACTGACATTTATTAGCTGCTATTATTATTATTGTCTCAAAATCTTAATTCAATCCATATGTTAAGGCCAAATGTAATGTATGGAGGCCTGTAATCATAAAAATATTTTTTATCTGTTGATCATATATATATATATATATATATATATATATATATATATATATATATTGTTTTTTTTAGTTGTGCCTCTAATGTGATAATTAATGTGAGCATTACAATGAATAAAGATCCAGTGTTTGATTGAAGTTAAATAATAGTCATAGACATTAATTTTTGAAATGTGAAAGCTTTTGTCTAAAGGTGTGTCCATAGATTTATTAACTAATGAAGCAAAATCTCTGTATTTTACTAAATAAATGACTGCATTGTAATTGATGGCAGATGGCAGTAGATATTAATGAAAGGGTAAAATCTCTACTAACTTTCTCATAATCATAATTAAATAAAACTGAAATTCCCATCCAGGCTAAATAGGCAAAGTTTTTAATGTAATCCAAAATGAATTTTTATTTTGTTCCTGACACTGAAGAATTCAAGGCGAAAATGGAGGATGACACATTTTTTTTTTTAGGTGTAGCTTGTATTTATTATTTCTATACCAGTTGATGACATACAGGAACATCTCACTTTGCTTTATTTATAAGATAAGAAGATATTGGAAATCTTTTTAAATGTATGATGGTTATTTGTTATATCATGCTGGAACATTTATTATTATTATTATTGTTGTTGTTGTTTTTGACAGACGTAGACCAAATCTTTATTATAATATATCTTTGGCATGCTAAATTTTAAATATGGAGGATTAAATGAAACCTTAATAAAATAAAAAAAAAAGAAAAGTTAATTGAGATTGCTTACGTGTGTACATTCGATATATGAATTTAGTGTTAAAAATCTTATTTCAAACTTCAGCTTGACAAAACAACAAAAATGTTATTTCAAACTTAAGTATGATAGATCATCCAAAATGCTATTTCAAAGTTAAGCATGACAGATTAGGAAAAGTGCTATTTCAAACTTAAACTTTACAAAACAGCCAAAATGCTATTATAAACAAGTATAATTGATTATCAAAAATGTTATTGTAAATTTAATCTTGTCTAGGCAAAGAAAACGCTATTACAAACTCAAGTTCAAATGCTAAATTCTATTAAAATTTGAAAAGAGGGGAGGGGAATAGCTTCTATATTTTACCATTGATCCTATACTAGTAATAGTCATTATTAGTATCTGGACAGGCATAAAATTACACAGAATTTGAAACTAGAGTACTAAAATTTATTTAGTAGACAACTTAAATTTTTAAAAGTAGCTCCATAGTTGAATTAAACTGACAATGAAAATTTATGAGATTACAGTAATTTCAAAATTTATATTTTGATATATTTCTTGTTAATGTTGAATTATTTATGATAGAATTTTTAATTTTTTTTACCGTTAATCTTTCTTTTGTAAAATAAATGTTAGCTATAGATTATTAAGAATTTTAAAGTCTTTACTTAAATTTACAAATTTTTTGATGAAATGAAGTTGCATTTAAAAACAATTGAACTGAAAGGAATTTGTTTTTGCTTTTACATTGTATATTATTATAGGGCGTATATTTTACATATTATATAGGGCCTATATTTTACATATTATATTATTATAGGGCCTATATTTTACGGTGAAAATTAAAAAAAGATATTTCTTTTCTAACACTGACCAGTGTTACATTTTTTCTTCTTCCTGTTCTCTTTTCTTCATCTTTTTATCTTCTTGGCCTCCCTCTTCCCTCTCCTCTTCTTCATACAAAAGCGTGACAAAAGAAGGTAACCCATATTAATGTATAGTTCTGTTGCTACCATGTTTGCTTATCAATTTTGCTTACATATTTTTTTTTCTTATTTTTTCTTCGGCCATTGTTTCAATGCATGTTTAGTAATGGATGCGCGACATCTGAAGACATGTTATGGAAACTAGATGCGCTTCAATCGTTCATTCGCGACCTGCGATGGCCCGAGGAAGTATTTGCAGAGCATTTGGACAATAGACTGAAAATCATGGCTGCAGATATGATTGAAGCTGCAGCCAAAAGGTAAGGCCATCCAAACTTATTTCCTTATTTCTTATTAAGCTCTATTCAAGTCATGTACATTTGAGAGAAATATAACAAAAGATTCAAAATTTGCAACATTGCGCATTCTCTTCCTTAAGTAGATAGACCACTGTCTAGTTCTGTGTTTCCAAAATAAAAACGTACAACTTATTTCCTTCACATTTGAAATGTGCTTGTCATGACGACCTAGTGGTAAGAAGCCTGGGTTTGAATTATTTGGGTTTAAAGTTTGAGTCATTCGACCAGCTTTACAATTATATCATCCATACTGATGATTGTTGGTGAATATGAAACATTTATGCCTGTGAATATTAAAACTAATATTTATTTATTTAAAAAAAAAAAAAAAATTAAACGGGACGCTTGTGCTCCCTTAGGATTAATACCAATAAAATGAAGAAAAATAAGAAAAAAGACTATTTTTATATATCGAAAGTCTTAGCATGCATAATCCAAAAAATGATGAATGATTTTTTTTTAATTTTAAAGTTCGATAATTTTTGGTTCCAATTTCTATTATGAATATTCTTACATCAATGATGCTTTATTTAGATGTGGACATTTCTTTATTCAAATATGTGCCACCAAACACACATTGCCTAGACTTATACCTTGCCAGACATATTTATCCCAACAGGAGGCTCGTTTTCCCCTGAGATTAATACCAACAAAATTAGAAAAAGGGGGAACAGGTCTTGCTCTAAAGGAAATATTTCTTTACAACCTAAAGTATATTAAAAAATGTTTTTAGATTTTAAAATTTTTGGTTTCAATTTTATATATATATAGCAAACGTACCTGTTGTTGACTGGGTTCAAAAACAGCCTACAGAAAATGGACTCTGATTTATGAAAGTATGATAGGTTATGAAAAGGAAGGGTTGTAAAGAGATAGCTTCGAATTTGGGGGTATCAAAACCAAAGCAAAATATGATGAAAGTAAAAATAAAATAGATAAACCCCATAATTTATTATACCATACCTGTTCACACTGAAGCACTTATCACAAGTGGATCTATATTAAAAAACCTTGTTAAACTTTGTGACATATTTCCATTCTATGGAGGTCAGGCGCGAACGAACACCCCATAATTTTATTATACCATATTTCTTAATAAAAATAATTATATATATATATAATTATTTTTATAATTATATTTTGATATCCAGACATTGTCTTACCCAACCGTGGCTATGTATAACTGTTCTGCTAGTCACATAATTCGAATCTTGAACTCAAGTTATCTTTGATTCTTATCCAGTATCTTTATTATCACGGTCATCAGAAGAGAAGTAAATTCTACTATTCTTTTTAGCAAGTATATAGTAAGCCACTGAAAATGTTTGTCAACCCAACTTTCACAAGGTTGCCTCATCAGAAACTTTTAAACACTTTTATAAAACAGAGCTCATCTTCAAAGTGAGTTGTGAATAATTATTTTTATAATAACTGTGTGAATATATCCATGCATATATGTTTTGTCTTAACTAAGACTCATAAGTATGACTATATATCTATAAATATAATTTATACATTTGGTTTATGAGTGTTCTAAAATAATTGTACCAATATTTGTGTTTATGCCTTTTTTCTTCAGATTAGTTTTTATTTGGAATTTTTACAGCCATTGCTAAATCCTTTTTGGGGGAGTTAGGGATGAATTAGCTTCTGATTAAACACAATTGTAAAATCGCTTACTTGGTTTTAATATAAATTATTATAAAATGATATATTAATAAATTTGGAAATAAATGTTTATCTGTGTGTTCTATCTATTGCTAGCTTTTAAGCTTGTTCTTTGTAATTAAAATCATTTTTCTCTGTATAAATTTGATTTATATTGATATATCTATATATATTTATATTGATATATCTCTATATATTTATATTGATATATCTATATATATTTATATTGATATATCTATATATATTTATATTGATATATATATTTATATTGATATATCTATATATATTTATATTGATATATCTATATATCTAGAAAAGTGAAATTGTCTGAGTATGTGAGAGAAAATATGCCACGATTGGCGTGAAGCAAAGTTAAATTAAAAACTTTAACTATTAAATTATATTATTTACTCAATTAATTTTTTAAAAGTAAAAACTTTAACTATTATATTATTTACTCAATTAAGTTTTTTTTTAAAGTAAGAACTTTAACTATTATATTATATTATTTACTCAATTAAGTTTGTTTTTTTAAAGTAAGAACTTTGACTTTGCTTCACGCCAGTCATGGCATATTTTCTCTCCTCAAAATTTGAAAAGGTCTTGAACCTTTTTAATTTTTGTACTTTAATTCATCTTGCCTGATAACTCAAATATAATTGAAACGGTCAGCACAGCGTAGCAAGATATGACTGTATTTACATAAATAATAATAATAATAATAATATATATATATATATATATATATATATATATATATATATATATATATATATATATATATATATATATATATACACACGTGTGTGTATATTAGTATTTCATGTATCTACATAAAATTTCATGTATCTATCTTCAGCATTTACTTCAACAATGCTCAATATGTGAGTAGAGCTAGTTAGTTATGAAAATATATATGGCAATTATATATATATATATATATATATATATATATATATATATATATATATATATATATATATATATATATATATATATATATATATATATATATATATATATATATATATATATATTAAAGATTTAAAGGTTCTAAGTTTTTTTTCCATAAATTAAAATCACGAAAAATCCTCAGTAATTTCAACTTGAAATAAATACTTAAAAATTAGATAATTTTTCATCATATTTATTTTTATCTTCTGAAAATTCGAAGGGTGAAGGAATGCAGCTTGCAGTTTTTTGTTTTAATGGTGAATTTTCTTTTAATGTTGTTAATTTTTCTTACAGGACCCTAAAAGCCTTTGAAATGTGGCTTAAAAAGGGAAGCAAAGGAACCGATTATATCATACATTCTGAAGTTTGCGTCATGGTCAATGTCATCACTGACTGTAAAAACAAGGTACGTAACTCTCGTTGCAATATTATTTACTCAATTAAGTTATGTCCCCTTGATTCATTGCCCTTGCAAATAAGTTCACGTGAGTGACATCAGACGTGAATTATATTTAATGATATGTAGTATATTTTTAATTTTTTTATATTCGAATAAACGTCGTTGATTAAAAAGAAAACGTTTTAATTGGCAGTATTAAGTATTACAATAAAAATAAAACCGTATTCTTCAGTAAAGTTGTCTGCTACTTCTGCTAGTTTATCCACACGAAAACACACAAGTATATTTTTATTATTATACTAAACTAAATCCACTAACAGAACAGTTTTGCACCACTGTTATGCAGCCATCCTCTTACGAAAATTAAAACCAAGATATAATAATACTAAACATTATGTTTAGAATCCTTATTCTAATTTTGTGTAAAATTCATTACATGGTTTTATTTCTAAGAAATGTCTAAAATTTAAGGTTTAAGCTTCAGAAATCTTAAGAAGAAATTGAAATATTGAGAATCTTTATGCCTAATGACTATGGATCAAATTCAATAACAAATCTCATATTTTGATTTTTAAGTAGACGGATGTGCTCTCTGAAAACACTGAATTAAGAGAGCGGATGAAGGAAAATCATAGATGTGAAAGCTTTGTCTCACACCTTTGGGAAAAGAAATGAACCTCCATAACTTCACCAGTCCCAACATCTACCTTTCATCTTACTAGTAGTTGAATCATGAACGTTTTGAAGACTGGTTTAAAATGAAGAAGTCAAAGTCACAAACCCCAAAAACTAAACATCTTGTGTGTCATATGAAATTTGAGTTCTTTGAAGTTGGTTAGTTTATCCTGCATGATCATCGTGGACAGAATTCTTGTTATTGTTGAATACCTCACCTGCATCTTTTAGTGCATCTTATAGAATTGCGTTTGTAAAAAAGAAAAATAAATTCAACTCTATAGTTACTCACCATGAGTGTACACACAAAAAATACATAAGAACATTGTATTATATATATATATATATATATATATATATATATATATATATATATATATATATATATATATATATATATATAATGGCTTGCCTATATTTCAAAATTCATTTTTTGTTTTCACCTTTTTTCCTCTAGTGGATTGATTAAATGAATCGATATTATTTCTTCTGAACAAATTATCTTATTTGATAAAGTTTATAAAACCGTTTTGACAAGAGTTTATTTAATCATACTATTCTTTGTAGACAGTCACTTTGCATGAAGAAATTATTTTAACTTGATAGTTTTTCTTTGTTTTTAATATGAGTTATTTTCAGTCAATGTGGTTCATTCACTTTGGTTTTTCTGGGAGGCAAGAATTCGTGCCATTAGAATAAGCATTTAGTAAAATTATTATGACTATTTTTAACAAGAATTTAAAAAAATGAATTAGTTTCTCTTTGTTAATGTTAAATTCAGGTGTGAATATAATATTTGAATAATTTTCTTCTTTAATGTAAACTAATATAAAATTTCATCGATATTTCTAACCCATAAGTCTCTCTCTTTATTTATGTATGTATGTATGTATGTATATATATATATATATATATATATATATATATATATATATATATATATATATATATATATATATATATATATATATATATATATATATATTGCTTCCAGTAATTTAAATCTTTGTGAGCTATTATTTTCATACTTAATTTATTTTAGTGTTAGTGGTTAGTATATATTTTTTATTTCGGTTGACTTAGTTTTTTATTATGAGAGGTAATATGGCATTAAATGGCACTGTTTTCTGATAGGTGATATGTGAAGCATCTAGAGAGAGTTGTTGTTGTAAAGCCAATACTTGTACTATATTAGTTTGTAGATTGGTTAGGAAGATATTCTTCGAATGGACAAATTAAATCATATATTACATTTGTTTGGTTCAATGTAGATCAATAGTATTATTGTTTTTAATTATTAAATTAGAAGTTTTAAATTTTGTGTAATATATTATTACTTTAATCTTTCTATTTTGTTTGATAGGTTTAATATATCGTTTTATTAGATTTGTCATTATTTTTTTTGGTTCTAATGCACTTACTGATCTGCGCTATTTTTTTAATCATATTTCCAAGTTTAATTAAACTTTTATGATATGTTTTTTTTATTCAATTGTACAGAATAGGTACAAGACACCCTCCCCTCCCCATGTTAAGAATGGCTTTTTAAATAATAATGTTATTATTTCAGCATGGATCAATAAATGCATTAGTACCTTTTTTTGTTGCATTTGTGGTTAGTATGAAATTGGTTTTTATAATAATAATAATAATAATAATAATAATAATAATAATAATAATAATAATAATATAATATATATATTTATGATAGTTATCATTTTTGTTCATGTTGAGATTTGTGTTCTTATGAATAGAGTTTATATAAAGTTTTATGTGTTGATCGACTATTTTGTTCGGAAAATTGTTGTTTTTTTGGTTAAGAAAATATTGTAAGAACGTTGGATCAGTTTTTTATTTGGGCTATTTTGCATTTTTTGCTTGATAAAGGTTAGAGTTGCTGTTAGTGTTTTTTTTTGTTTCAAGATTTTGTTGGAGTTTTTTAAATGTCGTATGATTCGGTGGCAATGAAAATGGCATATATCAGACATGCACGCATACACACATATACACACACATGCTCGGATCAAAGATTTAAAATTTAAGATAATTATGTAAAAGTACATTTTATTTTGTCTAGCTGTTCATCAAAAATCAATTTTGGCCTGTTTATTTTCGTCTCCATCTTTTTTTTCTTTCTGCTGTCTTTTCTTATTCATTTGTCATGTTATTTCTGATGTGAAAGCAACTTTTTATTCTTTTTGCAGATCTAAAAAAGGTCTATAATATTCTAAACTATCAAATAAAATGAATAAAACCATTTTTACATGAAAAAATATTTTCTAGTCATCATATTTGAAAAAGAGAGAGAGGGGGTGACTGCTAAGTTAGACTCTCTCTCTCTCTCTCTCTCTCTTTCTCTCTCTCTATCTTCTCATATTTATGTTTATTAAAAACCGTTTTAATTTTCCTTTTTGTTATAGTCCTTATTTTACTCTCTCTCTCTCTCTCTCTCTCTCTCTCTCTCTCTGTGTTTCCCATTTTCCTTTTTATATAAAATCTAGTCTTTTCTTTTTTCTTTGTCTATTACCTCCCTTTCCTCAATATTTCCTCCTCTCTCTTTCTCCCCCCCTCTCTCTCTCTCGCTCTCTCGCTGCTCTTCCCCTATTCCTATTCTTTTCCCTTCTTCACCTTTTTGTACCCACTATTCTTCTCTCTCAATAGAAGTGTACAAATTAGCTGTTATTTTCCTTTTGTATGTTTGGGGGCATGAGTAATTAATTCCACTATCCTGTTAGATCAGTTGGAAAACTTTCAAACCTGTTTTTCTTGTTTACTGACTTGCTTTCTAAGTTTGTTGGTACACTTTTATTAAATCTCGCTTTACTTATGGAATCAGAAAATAAACATGGTACAGTTAGCTCCAGCACTGTGACACAGTTTGTTTGAACTTATAAAAACGGGCCTAAGTAATTAATCATTGTAATACTTATGTACCTGTGACCTACCTGGGTAGCTAGCTTGAACTGACTTCTCAACCTGTTGTGTTTTCAAAACCTATTGGATTATTCATTGAATCTGAAAATAAACAGTTACAGTTAGATCCAAAACAGCGTCAACCATTTCTATTTTTAGACTTTTTGTTGTAACTTTCGTATTAGGGTTAACACAGAAAATTATAAGGATTGGTTTGGTTGTTTTGTTTTATGGCATATCAACCCTTTTCAGATTATTTCATGCTGAATCTAGTAATTTTAGAAAAAGCTTTTATGTTTGAAGTTTTTTATATCTTGAAATACTTATTCATGAGAAAATTCTGAAAAGAAAATTTTAAACAATCAGTTTATTTTTCAGACAAATCAATTTTTCTTTTTTTAAACAAAACGTGTTTTTGTAAACTAAAAATGTGGAGAAAATGATACTTTTTGAATAGATAACGCTGTCAGCACGAATTTTTCTTTTTAATAGTATGACCTGAAACTTTTATAAAATATATACAAAATTTGTTTTAAGAAATAAAAACTACTAAAGTTACTGTTTAATTTTTGAAAATTAGCAATGTTGGCCAAATGATTGAAATTCTAGCAGCCTATGGAATTCCCACAAGAGTTGTCAGTGCAATTCAACTTCTGCTGTGGTGACCATGCCAAAAGGAGATACAGATGAATTTAAGATAGACACAGGAGTTCTTCAGGGGAACCTGCTTGCTCTTTTTCTATTTATAATTGTTCTCGATTATGTTCTTTGCACATCAATCACCAGTAGTGATGACCTTACTTTGAAACAACGCCATAGCAGTAGGCACCCTGCTCAAATGCTCAAATGACTTGGACTATGCTGACAACATTGCACTCCTTGAGGATTGTATTGAGTCTGCTCAGGATCTTCTGAAATGAGTCGAGAAGGCTTGTCAAGACGTTGGGCTGTATCTCAGTGCTCCCAAAACAAAGTACACGCATCTAAATCGATCTTCTAATGCATTGTTGCTTTCATTGGATGGATCAGAAATTGGCTGTGTTGACGATTTCAAATATCTGGGAGGCTATTCCGAAAACGAACATGATATAAGTATTAGGATCGCGCTAGCATGGAGTGCAGTTCATTCTTTGGAGAAAGTATGGAAATCTCTAATCAAGAAAGAAACCAAAACCAAGCTCTTCAAAGTCTGCATAGAGTCAATCCTTCTGTATAGGTCAGAATCATGGACGCTAAGCGTATCATACCGAAAACATCTTGATAGTAAATATACAAAAATGCTTCGACTAGCCTACAACTTATCATGGAAAAGTCGTCCAACAAACAAGTCATTGTATGGTTCCCTACTTCGTGTTTCCAATATTGTGAGACAGACACGTCTAGCACTTGCTGGTTATATTAGTCGCCATGATGAACCGGAAAGAAAGCGCCTACTTTGGACTCCAGACACAAAAAGGAGAGTTGGACGTCCATGTCACTGAAATCCATTATTGAAGAGGAAACTGGTCTGGCAAGAACTGAGCTGGTTGCTGCAATGGCCGACTAAGAACTCTAGCAATCAGAATTTGTTCACATTTCACCTGCACCTATTGGCATTGGATGAAACAACAACAACAACTAATGTTGGGAAAAAATTCAATTTTGACTTTTTATATGTTAACAGTTTCAAAAAGGTTGTGTGTCTATTGTTTAAAGTTGAAGTAACTTGAAATAGAGCATTTTGATTTCATTGTTAGCTCAAGAAATGAGCCCAACTCTCACAATTTTTTAATCATGACATAGATAATCGATTCAGCTACATTATTTTTGTTTTTCTGCTACAAAAGTGATACATAAAGTATGAATTCGTTTTATATAATGGTCTGAGTGTTAAGTAATGATCAGGAAACCTCGGTTCAACTTTGAGTTGGGTCATACCAAAGACACAAAAACAATGGTACTTTATGCCCCCTTGCTAAATACTCAGCAACAGTAAAGATCAAGAGTAAATAAAGTAATCTTAGAAAATGAGTGGTGCCCTCCCCTACATCTCAGTGTAGTAACTAATTAAATGAGAACCTTCAGGTTGTCCTCAACTATGATTGATCACTTTACTTTTTACAGATAAGGAGTAAAAAACAAAATAAAAAATAATGAAAGAAAAGAGAAGTAAATGGATTGAAACTTTTACAAAGATTTTGCTGTCACAGCGATGATTCAGTGGTAATGGGGGTGGAAGACCAAGATGACTGCATTATGAATGACCTCATGAATATAAATAATAAAGTAAAAGCTTGCACAAATACAAACGGATAAAGAAATATTTTTCTGCGTTTATAGCACACATGATAAGAATACAAATATTGTTTTACTCTCAATATATTGGTCACAAAAACAAAGACTAACTTTTTTTTGAAAAGAAAATAGTAATCATTTTTAAGAGTAACATAATTAATTATCTCCAGTTCATAAAGAACATGCTACAAATTGGAACGCCACTGGAAAATGGTTTGAACACTTAAAAACATAACATATAAGAACACAGAATACACACACACACACACACACACACACACACACACACACACACACACACACACACACACACACACATATATATGATTTTTTTGAGGATTGGTTTCTTCTATGGAAAGCAACCATTTATTAAGTTACCTGACGAGAACTTCTGGTTTTAACTGACCTTTTCTCTGAAATGTTCTGTGTAATAAAAAAATATCTTGCTCTTATTTTACTGAGCAATCTTAATAACCTCATTAAATTCATTATCACTCTTGAATACCTTTAACCTAATTGGAACGCCTCTGGAAAATGGTTTGAATACCATATATATATATGAACAAATGATTAATCAAACATGTTAAAAGACATCTTGAAAAAGAGTTAAAAACATATTATTTAATTTTAAAAAAGGAAGCACAAGATAAGTGGATAGTCCTTAATCCGCAGAGTTTCGAAGAAATACTCTCCTTCTCATCAGAGGGCAAGAATTAGCAAAATGCAGGATCGGATTTTGCATATAAAAGTATTTAATGAAACTACAAGTAAGTCACAGATCTTACTTGGTTAAAAAAAGGGTGAGGTAAGGGGAACAGGAGGCAAAAGAAAAATGATAAAAAGATTTCACATGAATGAATAGTCCGGTGAAGGGTAAAAATCCAAAAATGGTAAAATCCAAAACGGTCGAATTTAAAATTTCAATCCAATGGGTAAATTCCAAATGGTCCAAAATAATCCAAAAGGCAGAGTTCCTTGGAAAAAAGCGCAAATGGAATGAATTCCAAATCATTAAAAGAAAAGCACTGGAGATAATATTTAAAATTTCTTAAACTTGGCCATTTATTTGTTCTTCTGATCAGTTTTCTTAATTTAATTCTGGGACTTTCACGTGCATATCTAAGCTGACCTAATTATTAACGCTAACTTTTGCGCTTTTTGTCTGGGTCAGTTTGACCTTGCTTTTCAAATTTAAACTTTTACCGCTTTTTTTTTTTTTTTTTTTTTTTTTTAAACCTTAATTTTTTTGATTCATCCAGCCTTGACAGACGTGTTTTAAATATTATCTCCAGTGCTTTTCTTTTAATGATTTGGAATTCATTCCATTTGCGCTTTTACAAATTTAAACGTAAGGAATAAAATTAAAAACTTAATACAGTTATTGATTAAAGGTTGTTTAAAATTGTTTAAAACTATAAATATGTTGGTATTATGGATAATAAATTAATAAGAAAATAGGTTATTGTGTTAAAATGGACAAAGATTTAATGGACTAAAATATGTTAGTTCAATAAAAATAACATAATTAATAATATAATTAATAATATGCTCACATGGGAACCGTGAATAGTTATAAAGTGGATATATATCGATAAATAAATATATATATACAGATACATCCATACATACATATAAAAGCATATATATATATATATATATATATATATATATATATATATATATATATATATATATATATATATATATACTTTTACATAACCATAGCATCCGATTATGTATTTTAAAAGAAGGAATATTTTAAATTTCATTTTTTAGCCACAGGAAGATATATCTTGCTTTTTTCTGTTTTAATCATCACTATGGTTAAGAGAACTTACAGAGAAAGAGGGACCAAATCTGTAACGAGGGAAAAGAGGGTGTAAGGAGAAAGAGAGAGCAGAGAGAGAAGATGAGAGAGTCAAAACAAAGGCTTAACAGGAATGTATAGGACATATCTCAACACACCCTCCACTCCTTAAGGATGAGTCAGCTATTTGACAAAGCTGCAGAGTATTGTGCACCCCTAGACTCCTCTGGTTCTAGGATGCATACCGCCAAAAATGGACAAATGGAATAAAGAGAGAGAAGGAGAATATGGATGAAAAGGAAGAAGAGAGAAAAGGAGAAAGAAACTAAAGACATTTTTGGCAATTCTCAGCAACAACAATCACAGCTTTTGAACAGTAAAGCTGGAACTTTATGATCATGTGGACCATGAAAAAAAGCCTGGACAGGCAAACTCTTTGATGTGGATAAAAGAGAGACAACAGTTACTGACAAAATGTCAAGAGAGAACATGACAACATGTAAATTCGTCTTCATAAGTGAACGTACTGAAAGTGGAGATACTGCAAATACAGCCTGAAGAAAAAAAATGATCTGAATGAACCATGTTACTGCGAATGTAAAAGGGTAAAAATCCTACACAAACAAACAGAAATTAATTGTAAATCTGACCTCGCCTTGCTTTCTCTCATTCTCTCTCGGTGAATTGATATTTTGTTTTGTTATTTCTTTCTTTTGCCTTTCTTTTTGTTTATTGATACGTTTTCCACTTGGCATTTTTAGACATCATCGTAAGATTCCCTCCCACCCCTGTGATTTGTTTTTTATCTTCTTTTGCTCCCCCTTAGTTTATTTTCCTTTCACTGGGTTGTTCATTCGTCTACTCCATATTTTATGGGTCTTGAAAGAGCCTCCTGATTTTTCAGCACAATATATTGAACCCAAAGGACTTTCCTTTTTTTTTTTTTCCTTAATTTTTTTTTTTGTACATAGTCCCAACGTGTGGTGTAATCGAAACAATACATGCGTACATACACATATCCATATCAATGCTGACATAATAATATACTACTAAAAATAAATTATACTAAAAATAAAAAATGTTGACATAATAATATACTACTAAAAATAAATTATACTAAAAATAAAAAATGCTGACATAATAATATACTACTAAAAGTAAATTATACTAAAAATAAAAAATGCTGACATAATAATATACTACTAAAAATAAATTATACTAAAAATAAAAAATGCTGACATAATAATATACTACTAAAAATAAATTATACTAAAAATAAAAAATGCTGACATAATAATATACTACTAAAAATAAATTATACTAAAAATAAAAAATGCTGACATAATAATATACTACTAAAAATAAATTATACTAAAAATAAAAAATGCTGACATAATAATATACTACTAAAAATAAATTATACTAAAAATAAAAAATGCTGACATAATAATATACTACTTAAAATAAATTATACTAAAAATAAAAAATGCTGACATAATAATATACTACTAAAAATAAATTATACTAAAAATAAAAAATGCTGACATAATAATATACTACTAAAAATAAATTATACTAAAAATAAAAAATGCTGACATAATAATATACTACTAAAAATAAATTATACTAAAAATAAAAAATGCTGACATAATAATATACTACTAAAAATAAATTATACTAAAAATAAAAAATGCTGACATAATAATATACTACTAAAAATAAATTATACTAAAAATAAAAAATGCTGACATAATAATATACTACTAAAAATAAATTATACTAAAAATAAAAAATGCTGACATAATAATATACTACTAAAAATAAATTATACTAAAAATAAAAAATGCTGACATAATAATATACTACTAAAAATAAATTATACTAAAAATAAAAAATGCTGACATAATAATATACTACTAAAAATAAATTATACTAAAAATAAAAAAATGCTGACATAATAATATACTACTAAAAATAAATTATACTAAAAATAAAAAAAGCTGACAAAATAATATACTACTAAAAATAAATTATACTAAAAATAAAAAATGCTGACATAATAATATACTACTAAAAATAAATTATACTAAAAATAAAAAATGCTGACATAATAATATACTACTAAAAATAAATTATACTAAAAATAAAAAAAGCTGACAAAATAATATACTACTAAAAATAAATTATACTAAAAATAAAAAATGCTGACATAATAATATACTGCTAAAAATAAAAAATGCTGACATAATAATATACTACTAAAAATAGATCAAAAGAAAAATTTTACGATACTAAAATTACATTGAGTTAAGATGTGAACGTTGAAAAAAATATCTATGCAATGAGAAATGTACACAAAATACAGCAGATCACTTTGTATTGGTGCATTGTTGGCACATTTATTGTCTCTCTTGGAAGTCTATTCCAAGGTTCAGGGACCCATATTTTTTTTTTCTTACAAAGTAGTCACCACTTATCAAGGCCTGGAAGCCACTCGGAGATAAGGGTTATTGCATGTACAGTACGTTAGTATTGAAGATTTGATAAAGTGTCTTACTTAAGGGGGCTGTTCATCAGAAATTTGTTTATGTTGGACTTGAAGACATCCAGGTTTTAGTCAGGTGGGAAACAGGCAAACGGAACAGAGTTCCACAGGCGTGCACTTCTAAGAAAGAAGCTTTGTTCATGGAATCTACGTTTTGGTTTTAGCACAGATAAAGAGTGGGGAAAATATTGAGAAATTGTCCACCGCCCCCCTCCAGTTTAATTGAAATTGGCGGTGAGATAGTTTCTTGTGGTGTCCGTGTATATTGCTTTCTGATGCAGGATTGAATAATAGATCCTTAAGTATACAGAATGATTATTAAGGAAATTGTAGGCCAAAGTTAGATCACTGCATAATGATCGACATTCAAGGGAGAAAATCTCATAGCCATGCACTGTTCAAGTAGCCAATCATTCAGATCTTTTCAGATGCTAAATATTACATATTAAATATGAAGTAGAAGCCTCGTCATCATACTCTAATAGTGGTCTGATGAGGAAGACATAAAATGGGTGAAATATTTAAAGAATGAGTTTGCAGAAAGAACATTGAATGAGAAATAGTGCCTCTTACTTTGTTTGCAGCCTGAATGCAATGATTAGATGGTTTCAAGGACGATAATGTATCTGAATATTGATATTTGATTATGATGCGCTAGTTGGGTTTCATCTTCCTTTTACCAAAAAAAAAACATTTTGCTTAGTTTTATTTAAAAGCAAAAGTTAATCTAGCTAGAAAAATCGTTACAGTGGAGACAAAAATAATGACCTAAAAAAAAAACTGTATCATGATTTTTTTTCTTAAGAATAACTAAAACAATCTAAGGGATATAATTCTTTAATTTATCACCCGAATGTTAAAATGGGAGTTAGTTCCCTTATAAGATAACATCTTTCCCAATCTCTATATTAGTACATTTATGTAAACACTTTGCACATGATGGACATTATTATTTTTTTCTAAATTTAGTATAATAACCACACAATAAAAGCTAAAATTTGATTAAAAAAATGTACAAACAAACAAAAAAGTTAAGCTAATATTGTGTAAACGAATAGCAAGGAATAGATACAGCTTGTAACATGATTTCATATTTCTGTTCTTGTGTATTTTCAGGCATTACATCTCTGTGCTTTGGACAGTGGTGAAAATATAGTAAGTATCTCATTGGTTGGGAAGGTTATATACTTGCTGTGAAATATTTAATAAAATAACATTAATTTCAACACTTTGAAAACATGAAAGAATTAAATTAGAGATTAATAGCTGTTAAATTAATGAAACCTTATAAAACCTGGCTAAAAGTAAATATAATAGCAATGTAAACGAAGATACTCTTAAAGGATTGATATTACCTTCATTCTCTCTTTCTCTCTCTCTTTCAATATATAGAGAGAGTGAGAGAAATAAAAAGGAACAAATCAAATTATGTGTTCATCAAGATTGATCTCATTCATCCAGAGGAAGTCTTGAAATAAAGACGAAACGTTGATGAACACATAACTCGATTTGTTCTTTTTTATTTCTCTCTCTTTCTTATATACATATATATATATATATATATATATATATATATATATATATATATATATATATATATATATATATATATATATAAATTGAAAGAGAGAGAAAAAGAGAGACTAAGGACACTGCCAGGCACATGAAATACCTTTATGTGAAATTTCATAAAAGCTGGTCCAGCTATTTTCGAGTCCATAGGGAACTCTCTCTCTCTCTCACACACACACACACACACACACACACACACACACACACACACACACACACACAGAGAGTCCCTTTTATATAATAGTAGATAGATAGAGATACATATTATATTAATATTTTTTTTAAATTTCAGCATCAATACCACACAAAAATTGAAGAATTTCTAGAAAAGGTTCAAGCGCAAATGGGCAAATGCCTGGTAGAAAAGGTTGGTTCATTCTTCACAAATCTTTGCTAGCAACTATTTTACTAAAAAAATAAATAAATAAACATTTATTTTTATTTTTAAATTGCTTTGTGTGACTTTCCTAACGGTTTATTATTTTTCACAATTCAAATTCCTTAAGCATTTATTTGTTTTTGACATTTTGCTACAATATATCAGCGGCTTCTTCCTCACAAGGACAAATCTTTTAATCAGTCAACAAAGTTTGTTTTGAGTTTTATTCTCTTTAAAATGACTTTTTAACTTTAAATTTTATATTTATTGAATGATGTTGAAATTTTCAATAATATTTTTGTATTGAAAATAAAATAAAAAGAATACTTGTTAAAATGGGTGATGATTGCTGATTAAGCTAATGCCACTAAGATAAAAAAATTCAACTTTACTTATTTTAAAATGAATTATTCCCAAATCAAATTATGTAATTCTGTCAATTAAACCAGTACAATTTTAAATATATACATGACATTCATTTTTATAATTTTAAATATTTACCTAAGAATTATTTTTACAGTAAGCAGAGAATATTTATTGTTTAAAAAATAATTAAGTTAAAATATAATTTTAAATCAAATAAAGAAGAGGCATATTCTTTTTATTTATTTAAGGAATATTTAACAATGACAATTATTTTACTTTCTAATTAATAGTATTGATCCTTACCGACATTTATTATTTCAAAAGAAATTTTATTGTTTTCAGTAAATTAAACAGATTGTAGAAGGCACCATGGAATTTCCATAGAATCTCACTAGTTATATATATTTTACTTGTTATGTGGGTTTACAGACATGTTCTGTCTCTTCATTAGACTATGGCAGCACAAAAGGTTGACTATTATGATGTTTAAATGCTTTTGTGAATCTATTTTTTTTAAGTGCTAGTAAAGCTATTTGTCCAAGAATCTGTAAAATTATTTAGCTATAGAATAATATGCTAAGATAATTTAAAGTTCATGTGTGCAGTATCACCTTCTACCTCCTCTTTTTAAAAGATGGGATTGTTCGATCATCGAAGATGAAATGCAATGAAAGTAATGTAAAAAAAATTATTTGATGTTGCTGTTGTGTTGAACGTAAAACTAAAACATATTCTTAACCTTCAGACTAGGATCAAAGTGTAGTATTTTTCCACATATGGTACAATAATATTGTGGGATTTGCATTTGTACTGGTTGTCCATAAAATGAAAATAATAACACAAACTCCTAGAAGGGTTTTAGCAATAGACCTCTATAGTGAGATATATTCTGGAACTACATTAACCAGACGGCTTAGGTACGTTTCAGACTAAACAAACATGCTACAATGATATTGTAGTGTTTGCATGCATGCCGGACGTCCATATAATGGCGATATTTTTAAACATTGCAGCAATGCACAACAAATGAAAGATACAACTGTAGAATTTCTATGGTTCTCGTAAGTAGTAGAATAATTTGTGTGGAAGCAGAAGACAAACTTTTAGTCAATGTGGAGTGAATAAATTTATTTCTGGAACCAAGCAAAGAAAGAAAAATATTTTGTGCTAAAAAAATTGATATCGCTCATATTCAAACAGTGAACACAGATTTTATGCATACACACACGCACACATGAAATAAACATATACATTAATTTATCTTTTATATCATTCAAAATTTCTACTGATATTTTGAAATTGGTGCTACAGCAGCTTCATATACATACGTGCATAAAATAAATACATTAATTTATCATTAATGTCGTACATATGCACACGTATTGAATGTATATATGTAAAATACAACTTTTTTAATTTGTAAAATTTTAAAGTAGTATATGCATTCTAGATATGTTGGTCCATTAAAATGGGCAAAAGTCATAGCCCATTAACATAGGATGAACATTTTATGCCAAATTGATGGTTGAATATGGTTTAATTTGTGCTCATTTTTGCATTGAATATTTATACTTATTAATCCCTAACTGTGCGTCGAATGGATACCATAATTCTTAGTTTGCTAAACTTTATCACAACAAAGGTTGATAAAAAATTTCAGGCAGATCAGCTCAATAGATTCTGAGAAAAATGGAACAGATTAAGAGAAATATAATATAGGTGAGAAATTCATAAAATATGAAACATTTAAAATAATCCATTTTTTTTTTCCATTATTTAACTTCTCTTCTATCTCTGCCTGCCTTGTTTTTTTTTTCCTCTTACGAGTAATGTACATGATAGCATTCTGTTTGCTTTCTAAGCTGAAAAATTTTATTTAATTGCCTATTTTTGTTTCTTGTATTTTGTATTTTTTGTTGGAAGTGGCAGTGACAGTGAATATTGTTTTTATGTATTGACTCTAGATTATATAAAAGCTCCAATCGGTAATTTCTTTCCAAGTAATCACAGAAAAATATTCACTTCCAAATCTTGTATTTTATATAGAGTCCCAAACACAGCATTTTTCCTTTCTCTTTTTTCCTTTATTTATCTGATACATCATATGGGACATTTTTAAAAGCTAACCTTGGCCTTTTGTCAACACAACAAGATCCTTTCACAAACTAATAAATACACATTAAATACACATTAAACATAAATACACATTAACACATAAATACACATTAAATACACATTAACACATAAATACACATTAAACATAAATACACATTAAACAATGCTTCAAGCAAACTATATTAACCTCTTAAATATTTTTCTGCTTTTGTATTGAAGTGAATTTTTAAATTTCTTTCTTCCTTTATTTTGCAGCTTCTTTCAGTTTTGGAATCTGTCCTAAGTAAACTTGCGCGCTATGACGAGGGCACCTTCTTTTCGTCAATTCTGTCACTGACTGTAAGTATTGTACACATCGACTTGTCTTTTTTTATAATGAATCAATGCATCTAAATATGTTCATGTCTATCTATCCATCTATCTATCTATTTTAATGTACAATGCCCCTTTTGGTCACATATATTTATACGAGTGAATATCATTAAGTGAAAAGGTTTATAATTAATTGGCATAATGTTAAGAGTGTTTACTAATGGTTAAGGAAATCAGAGTTCAATCCTCGGTCGAATCATGCCAAAGACTTAAACAAAAAAGGTACTTGATGCCCCCTTTCTAAACACTCAGCATTATAAGAAGAGGATCAAAAGCAAATGGAGCAATCCTGTGAATGGAGTAGCATATTCCTTTACACCTCAATGTAGCAGCTAATGAAAAGGAAGCCTTCGGGTTTCCCTTGACTATAGCTGATCACTTATCTTAGCATTTAGTTTATAAAAAGCTGCAGTAAGAACAATGACCTAATACCACTTGCAAAATACAGACAGCTGTTGTGGTTTAAATGTTGGAAAAAGAGCAAGAAGGCTTGGAAATGGTGAAATAAAATATATATTAACAGAAAATGCAGAAACGTATGTTGGTTGAATAGGACTCTGCTCAACTGGAAGGACAAACTAAGGTTACAACTCACTCTCACTGAGTCTCAGCTTCAGAATGCTCAATAGCAGAAACTGATTGACGGAAGTGACATCAGGAATAGTCCATTGTCAGAATCTCTAAGGGTGCCACTCCAACACACACCTACATGGATTTCCTAACATTCATAACTATGGCACTCCATTAAGGCTATTGTTAGCGCCTGAAGTTCAGTATGTCATTCATTGAGCATATTCCTGGTAAATCATAGGTAAATATCCATTATTCGTTAAGAATTAAGCTCAGTTCATGGAAATAATCAACAATGCTCCCATTCATTCCAGCTAAATAAATGTAATGAGTTCATGAAAGTACTCACTGACCCTAACCCTAACCCACTGACAAGCTGATTTCAGATAATTCACTGGAGGAATGCACTTGCATCCCAATTGGCAATATGGAGATATTGACTTTCTGTGTAGAAACTACATCATGATGGGATCTGATATATATTGACAGAAAGAAGACCTGGTGATCGGATCAGCATTTTCTCCAGTACTAGCCATATGGAATATTGAGGAAATGGCGCTATGATCAACACCACTAACACCAATAATGCGGCTACAATATGTGGATGATACATTCATACTCTGGCCTTACCAGGAAGATGTTCATACATTAATGGATTATGTGAACTTTATCCATCCATCTATATAGTTCACTGTGGAAAAAGAACATAATAACAAATTATCATTCTTAGATGTCCTGATAACTCGCACTGGTCAGGGGTTTATGTTATCTGTATATCGAAAGCCAAATTTCACTGGACAGTACCTAAACTTCAATATCGACCATCCATATATTATAAAAAAAGGAATTGTCTGTTGCCTACAACACTGGGTAAAAGCAATATGTAGTAACATCAGTGCATATCAAGAGGAGATGGACAGTTTAAGAGAAACCCTCCACTGAAACAACTATCCAGGAAGCAAGACGTCAGCTCCAAGAAATCTGGACCAGACACCAAAGGATACCAGCTGAAAACTCACCACAGTTTGTATGCCATACATGAAGGGCTTTTCGGAAAAACTTAAAAAAATATGTAATCCATACAATATTATCAGGACAGTATTCAGGCACTATTTGACTCTCTGGAAACATCTTGTGCGAGTCAACCCCTCTTCTAAAAAAATAATAATATCAGATCCCATGTAAATGTGGAAAACTATGCAAAGGTGAGATATGTTGTCCACTAAAAGTAAGGTTATATGGAGGGAAAAGGAAAACCATCTACCCATATGGGATGAAGTAAAAATTATAAACAGAGAAAAATGATTGAGAATAAAACCACTCAAAGAAACAGCACGTGCTGGGTGACAATCAATTACTAAGTAGACCTAGTATAGAATTCCATATGATATGGGAACCATTAATTTTAAATAATAGATAATATATATAGTAATAAGCAGATAGTATTAAAATATACATATAGTAATAAGCAGATAGTACTAAAATATATATATAGTAATAATAATTAGAAATATTAACATCTAGAAGTAAAATTGATTTAAGGCTTCAAAAACTCATACTAGTGTATCCCAATATGGGGTCATTTTGCCGCAATCCTGCTTCACAAGACTGATTAGTATAACAAGGCCGTCTCCAGTCCCTAAATTCAGAGGCTAACCCTAAGTCACAGATGCTACACTCTTATCGCTGTCTAGTGATGGACTCTTCAAAATGTAACTGGACACTTACTTGTCACTGGAACTACTGCTCTGATATTCAGAGCACACAAAATGTGCATGATCCTAAGTCTGGGTGGCAACACTTTTAATTTGTGGGTTTTCCATTCGTTGTCAGATGCTGTTGTTGAGTTCTTCTTGTAGTGCTTTAGTAAATGGCTGGGATATTGCTTCTCACCATGCAGTCTGGGCTGGTTGTAGTGTTGGCACTGTAAATATGTGTGTTTTCAAATCAAAGCAATAAAACCCAGAGATCATTTTCTTATAAATAAGAATAATTATTCATAAGATATTTTAGGGTACACTTTGTGCAAAGGAAAATTAATTTTTTAACTTAGTTTCGTTCAGACAACTTCTTAGTCAGAGGAGGAAGAGATTTTCAACTTAGCTCTTCTAAGAAGTTATCCAGCCCAAAGCTGAGATGTGTACTCTTTGACAGCCAGTAAGCAAGTTCTCTCTTGCCAAACACATTGTTTTTTTTATGGAACCCTAATTCTGACCACCATCTCTTTGAATTTAGCATTTCCTCCTCTATCATTTAGAGATTACCCTTTCTCTTCTATTCTCTTTCTCTCCTATTTTCTTTCTTCTTCTGAATCTCTTTTCTTTCTTTTTCTCTCTTAATCAATATCTCTTTAATTCTCCTTCTCTCTTTCTATCTTGTGAGGTCGTTTTGTTTTTCAAGTTAATTCTTATCATCTGCAAGGTGGTCTGTCACTTAACATAAAACATGTGGTCTACTGTTGATATCTTCATTGACACCAAATGTCCACTTTACTTAATTGAGAAATTACTTTTTTTGTACAATATCACTATAAAAATATATTCTATCATTCCTGAAATTTGGGCTGTCTTAAACCTTATGCCAAACACCCCACCTAACCCTTAGCCTGTAAGCAAGGTAGTTTGGTACTGCCCGGCACATGCAATAGCATTACACTTAGTACCTCTATAATTGATGGAATGGAAGCATGTTACCCTATGATTTAAATAAAGAGTTCCGCTTGAAATTCTATGCAGATTCTCAGTTCAACAGAAACATTCTCGAGTTCAACAAAATACATCTGAAGAGGGTCAGGTATATTTTGAAGGTCAGACCGAAACATTGTGAAAATGACACTCAAAATGAGAACAGTAGTCCAACAAATCCAAATAATATGAATTCTGGCTGCAATCGACGCATCTCCTTATACCTATACAGCATTCAAGAACTGATTATTTAGAAGAATATCATTGTCAAGATTCAGTTCGCTCCTTAGCATTACTCAAAACTTACATTGCATGCCACAAAGCGTTGATCTATGTCAAGAAAAAAATTATAATTCAATTTAATGTCTTTGAAAATATTCAGAATATCTTTTCATAGGGAAGCCATCTTTTTTTTTGCAGTTACAGATGGAAAGCTATTTTCTAAGGATAACTCAAATAATGTAAGATTTTATTTAAATTATAAATGGTAAAAATTAATTTTTAGAATAAACCACATATTTGTATAATAAAAATATTTTTCTGTGATTTATTTTAATGTAAAGTTTGTCACCTTTAAAAAGCACAAAATAATTTCCTTTTTAATATTTCACTGTATTTTCGTCATTATTACATTTGAGTCATGCGGGTTATACAATTAAGGTTGCCCTAAATGCCATAGCTTCTGTGTAAGATCAACATTCTTCACAGCGTAAACAAGTTCACTTCAGCTAAATCTAGAAATAGTTACTTACAAGTTTTATTTCATTGTCCCTTTAAATGCTCCTATAGTATATGCACCATTTGAATGTGTTATTTTATAATTTCTATTTTCATGTTGTTATAATATCATTTTGAAGGGTCATGTCCTGAAATGAACAACAATAATCTAATCCAATTTTGTGGCATCTACAAAATGCCAGAAATTATTAAAAAAAAAAAAAAATTCAACAAATTAAAAAAAAAAAAGCAATTTCTTTTTCTTTCTTTTTCCAGAAACCTGTTAATGAAATCGGAAAAGCTTATGTTGACTTTATGCGAGGAAACTTAGAACAACTACGACAAAGGCTCGCTGATGAATTATTAACACTCAATATATTTGAAGTAAGTAATTTACATATATATACATACATACATATCTGAGCAGCAACATAGTTTCCACAGAGAGAGATATCAAAATTCGCATCTCAAAAGCATGGGCCGCATTGGATGGGCTACATTCAGTATGGACTTCGAGGCTAACTAACAAGCTGAAAAGGCAGTTCTTCAGGGCAGTGGTAGAGTCTGTCCTTGTTTACGGTGCTACAAGCTGGACACTCACAAAAAGATTGGAAAGAAAACTAGACGGCATGCAAATACAGATAGATGAGGATATAATACACAGTATATCATAAACTAAATATGTTGTGGAGAAGAATATATGAAAGAAACAAAAAAGATAATGAGGCACAGGAAAAAATACAAATCAAACAAACTCTCATTTGTTGATCTGAACAAAACTAATTTCTACTTTTATTTTTATTATTTCCTGATTTTCATTATTTCGATTCTGTGTTATATATAATTATGGGAAAATACTCCTTTAAGTTTATAAAGTGCAAGTTTAAAGCCATACTATAAAGGGGAATACAAGACATATGTTTGCAAATTAACCTAGACATAAATAAATACATGGTTTTGTTTTTTATTGTAGCAATGGTATACCGGGCAAACCAAACTGATATGTGATTGGTTGACTGAGAGGTTAGACTTAAGTCTACATCCTTACCAACTAACATGTATCATGACCATCAACAAGGTAAGCACACTATTCAGGTTTGATATCCTTCACAAGGATTATACGTTTTGTCTGTCTTTTGTAAACAAGTGGTAAAAATTTTTTTCTTGATAAGTTTCTTGGGGGGGGGGGGGCTCTATGGAAACTAATTTTCTCTGTCTCCTGCTAATGCTGCATGAAAAGATAAATGCTTTTGAGTTTTTATTCTGATATTTATTTCATTTCAATATATATATAATTTTATTTTTTATTTCTTCAGAAATATTACTCAGATTTTGAATTACAAGGAGTTCCTGAAACTGTTCTTAACAGCAAAACATACCAGACAATATGTAGCCGCTTACAGGTTAGTAAAAATTAATTTCTAACACACATGCACATATATTTATACAAACACATACACATATATATGAGGGTCCTTTCAAAAGTAAGACCTCCTATCTTTTAATTCCAAAACTAAAATGTTAATACGAGCGACCCTTTATGCTCCAGAATTTATTTTTGTACATAGTCACCGTTGCATTTTTGTCAGCGATGAGCGATGTCTCAGTCATACAAGTTTAAAACATGTTTGTCACTCACATCTCTATTGCCATTCTGAAATCGATGAACCCATATCCTAACTGTACTGACATCAACTGTATCGACTTTGCTGTTCCATTTAATATTTTCTGCAGGGAGGAATTCAATGGTGCATCTTTGCTTTTGACACACTTCCATGACAGAGGTTGCTTTTTTTTTTTCTTTTTTTTTTTTTTGAGTCTTATACCGTTAATATCTACAATGGAGAGATGAAACTTGGAGATCATGAATGCGTAAGTTCATAACAATGCAATTTGCAATCCCCTCTGATTCATTTGGGCAGAATAAAAAATAGGAGGCATTACCTTTGGAGCGTCTCTTGTAAATATATATGTGAAAGCACACATACATGCACACACATATATTTCACAAAGTTAGCAACTTGAAATACTTGAAGTATTAATTTTAAATTATAAACATTTCATGCATAACTTTGTGGTAAACACAAAACAAAATCTTTATATGAAGGATCGATTGAAAATTAGGTACTTGTAAACAAAAACGTTTTTTAATTTTTTTCATAATAATATTTTGTATTCCTGCGCGTTACCAATAGAACACGAATAAAGAAAAGTTATAAACTGTTATACTTTTCGTAATTTATTAACATTTTAGTAATTCGATACAAATATATTTATTTTTTTAAATGTGATCGTAGATTAGAGGGAAAATAATCATGAATATTGGTTGAAGAAAATAAAAAATATTGCAAAACATAAATATCTGTTATAGTATAATCAAGGCAATCATTGAATTAAAAAAAAACAATAACAAATAAATAGTTCATTCATAAATATGCAAATTAGCCTTCTGATAATTATTGCATATACATAAAGAGAATATAAAAAAGATGCTACATTTGTTTCATAAAGTTAAATTTAATCCTTGTAGCATCTAATCAATGCAATTACCTAAATGAAAATATGTTACCTAATATTATGGTATACGATTAATGTTAAGAAATAGTTTATTGTATATGCATTTAAGAGTTTAGCAGATAGCCAAAGTAGTTGAAAAATGTCGAAATTTTACTTTTTACAAGGTATGAAGCTCAGAAATGTGAGGTTGAGACCTTCATGCAATAAATAATTTAGGTCAGTAAAAACAAATTGTAATTTCATAAAGAAAAATAATTTAGGTCAATAAATAAAAATAATTTAAGTTAATAAAGAAAAATAAAAATTTTTTTTACATCAATAAAGAAAATTAAAAAAATAGGTTAGTAAAGAAAAATTAGGTCAGTCAAAAGAATAGGTCAGTAAAGAAAATTAAAAAATAATTTAGGTCAATAAAGAAAAGTAAAAAAAATAATTTAGGTCAGTCAATAAAATAAAAAATAATGTAGAGCAGTAAAGAAAAATAAAAAATAATTTGGGTCAATAAAGAAAAAATATAGGTTAATCCGAAAATAGGTCAGTAAAGAAAAAAATATAGGTTAATCCGAAAATAGGTCAGTAAAGAAAAAATATAGGTTAATCCGAAAATATGTCAGTAAAAAAAAAATATAGGTTAATCCGAAAATAGGGCAGTAAAAAAAAAATATAGGTTAATCCGAAAATAGGGCAGTAAAGAAAAAATATAGGTTAATCCGAAAATATGTCAGTAAAAAAAAAATATAGGTTAATCCGAAAATAGGTTAGTAAAGAAAAAAATATAGGTTAATCCGAAAATAGGTCAGTAAAGAAAAAATATAGGTTAATCCGAAAATAGGTCAGTAAAGAAAAAATATAGGTTAATCCGAAAATATGTCAGTAAAGAAAAAAATATAGGTTAATCCGAAAATAGGTCAGTAAAGAAAAAATATAGGTTAATCCGAAAATAGGTCAGTAAAGAAAAAAATATAGGTTAATCCGAAAATAGGTCAGTAAAGAAAAAATATAGGTTAATCCGAAAATATGTCAGTAAAAAAAAAATATAGGTTAATCCGAAAATAGGGCAGTAAAGAAAAAATATAGGTTAATCCGAAAATAGGTCAGTAAAGAAAAAATATAGGTTAATCCGAAAATAGGTCAGTAAAGAAAAAATATAGGTTAATCCGAAAATAGGTCAGTAAAGAAAAAATATAGGTTAATCCGAAAATAGGTCAGTAAAGAAAAAATATAGGTTAATCCGAAAATAGGTCAGTAAAGAAAAAATTTTAAAAAATGAAGTCAGTAAATTAAAATATCTCATTTTAACATTATTTCTAGTCAGCCTAAGTTTTATTTTATCAAATCAAATTATATTTGTGCTAATATATTGGAATAAAAAAAGAAAGGGGATAGTCTGAATAGCTGTTTAGGTTTAACATTGGAAGTCCAACCAAGTTAATTTTATATATTGGATATGCACAAATACATATTTGGGAATATATTTCTGTCAATATTTTTTATGTATTACATTGGTTTTAGGTAAAAACACAGGTTGCATAGATAATACCATTATCAAATAAAATTGTTTAGCAATTATCTTTTGAATTGAGAACATAGAAATTTCACAGAAAGAAAAATGAGATAGGAACAGTATTTAAATTTGTACCTAAATTTCACCCAATTTTTGTTTAACTACTCATCTGTCAGACGTTAATGTTATTTGAAAGCCAGATATGAATAACTCAAATAAGTGTAAGAGACTTATTGGAAGTAATAAAAAAGATCTTTCATCTTAGAAACGATCGTATACCATCCCATCGTACAGAAAATTTTGTTGATATTGAATTCATGGAACTGATATAAATAATATCCTAGAATATATTTATTTCAGTTTATCCTCTCTTTTTTTCTCTCTCTCTCTTCCTCTCACTATATATCTATATATCTATATATATGTATATATATATATATATATATATATATATATATATATATATATATATATATAAAAGTGAACGTGTCTGTGTGTGTGTGTGCATGTCTGTGTGTGTGTCTGTGTACATTTCCCTATGCAATAACTCTGTCAATTTTTAGTCTACAGACTCGAAATTTGAAATACAGGGTACTGAAATTTGGGAAAATCGATGTGATCGGTTTTTGGCCAGAAATTTGCCGATTAAGGGTCAAAGTTCAACGATTTAACCTTTGAGAACTCTACCAAACTCCTCTGACAATTTTGGATCTACGCACTTAAAATTTTAGATATAGGTTCCTTGGACATGGATCTAACTTAATAATTTGAGCCCAAAACAATAAATTTTAAGGGGTCAAAGTTAAAAAAAATTTTAAGGGGTCAAAGTTAAAAAAAATTAACCTCTGTGGTCTCTTCCAAATTACTCAATTTCTGGTCTAAATATTTGAAATTTTACATAAAGGGTAGTCAGAGATAGGGCAAGCTTTTTCATCAGTTTGGGTCGAAACTTTTTAGTTACATATATATAAATGTATGTATGTATGTCTGTTTGCATGTCTGCCTTAAACTTTCAATAGAGGCGACGGATTTTACCAAGATCAGTATTGTTTTAAAGTTCGATCTTTCATATGACAAATATCGAAAAATTGGCTAAAAACATTTATATCTTCCCCTTCAACTAGGCACTTTTCTACAGGGGGGAGGGGTCACTTTTTTCGCTGATATTTTTGAAAGTTATCCTCTCCTTTAGATTGTCTAACCTTAATTTTAAAAAATGTCGCTTCCGGTTTGGCAGTGGTCATAACAGCATAAACGTTAGGTTTTATCCAAGCTGAAATGCTCGTATATATATATAAAAGATGAAAATGTATGTCTGTTACTTACCTAAAATCTAAAAAAGTATGTAACCAATTGCTTCGATATTTTGCTATGGCATTTTTATATATATATTTATATATATATATATATATATATATTCTTTTTTTTTTTTACGTGGGGATCACCACTTATCAAGGCCCGTAAGCCATTCGGTGATAAGGATTATTTTGTGTACAATAATCAATGGGATAATATCGTAGTAATAGTTGGTATTGGAGATTTGATAAAACGTCTTAATTAAGGAATTTGTTTATGTTGGACTTGAAGATGTCCAAGTTGTAGTCAGGTGGGAAACAGACAAACGGAAGAGAATTCCACAGGCGTGCACTTCTCAGAAAAAAGTTATGTTCATGGAATCTACGTTTTGATTTAGGCACAGATAAAGAGTGGGGGAAATTACTGACAGTAGTTTTAGCTAGACGGGTGTTTGTCATGAAGGATTGGCGAGGGGGGACCAGAGATTTGCCATGGAAATAATGATAAAACAAAGACAGGCTCGCAACGTCTCTTCTGTGGGAGAGAGGTTGCAGGGAAGAGAAAAGAGCATCCCCCACTAAGCCACGAAGCCTATTTTGTACTTTGTCAAGGCAGGATAGGCTGTTTTTTGAGGCTCCAGCCCAGATGTGGCAGCAGTATTCCATCCTTGGACGTACTTGGCTTTTATAGAGATAGAGAATTGCATCAGTAGTGAAATATCTTCTGGAGCGATAGAAAGATCCTACCATTTTCCCAGTGGCCCGGGCAACAAACTTTATATACGTGTTCCATTTCAGATCAGGAGTAAAGATCAAACCCAGGAGCTTGTCAAAACATGAAGCCTCCCCAAGACGAGAGCTATCCATTTCAATTGATGCTAGATGAGGAACAGAGCGTTGATGATGGTTAGGAGCTTGGTTTTAGATGCATTAAAAGTAACCAGCCATCTCTTTTCCCACTGAACGACACGCTCAAGATCAGAGGAGAGGGAATCAGAGAGAGCTTTGTTATTTACGGCCTTTGATGTGTTGCCGTAGATTGTCGTGTTATCAGCATAGATGTCAACGAATGAATTTAGTATGTGTTTTGGGAGATCATTGATGTAGATCAGTAACAGAGTTGGACCCAGGATGGACCCCTGGGGTACTCCAGCATTAATACTGTGGACCTCTGATTTCTGCCCATCAACCACTACTCTTATTAACCTATCAGAGAGAAATAATTTAATTATTGAGAAAACATTTCCAGTTATACCGTAGCTGGAAATCTTGTAAAGTAGGCCCTTATGCCAAACCTTATCGAAGGCCTTTGATATGTCAAGAGCAATTGCCCTAGAAAGGAAGCCTTTGTCGAGAGATTCACTAATCCTATGGGATATAACTGTTAGCACATCAGCTGTAGATCTGGCAGAACGGAAACCATATTGCATGTCACTAAGGAGGTTATTTCTGCTGAGATGGTTGACTACTTCTTTATTTAATATGGATTCCAGTAACTTACTCATGACACACAAGAGACTTATTGGTCTATACTGAGAGGGGGATGATTTATCATCTGAATTCTTAAATACAGGGCATACTGACGAGGTTTTCCAGGGTGTTGGAAAGCACTTCTCCTTAAGGCAACGCTTAAACAGTTTTGTAAGTATGGGGGCGAGTTCTGGTCGAAGCTTTTTCAACACTATTTGAATTGGAATGCCGTCTGGGCCAGTTGCTTTACTAGAATCAAGGTTCTTGATTAGTTTGGCGACCTCGTGCACAGATATTTGTGTGTTGGATAGGGTGTTGTCTGTTGTAGGAGGAAATACGGGGAGTTGATGGCCTTCGTCGCAGAGGGTGGAGTTAGCTGCAAAGTTCTTGGCAAATAGTTTGGCCTTGTCTGATGCTGATGAGATGACCTCAGGTCCATTGATGATGGTTGGGATAGAACGCACGCTTCTGTTCAGGATCCTGTTTGCTATTTGCCAAAACTGGTGGGAACCAAGCCACTGCTCAGCTACTTTGGATTTGATGGACTGAGCATATAGTTCTCTTGCATTTTTTATTACTCTTTTACAGTGGTTGCTGGCAGTCCTGAAAGCAGCTTTAGTCTCAGTACATCTATTATGTTTGTAGCTATGGAAAAAGTTATTTCTGTGCGCGACGACAGCAGCACATTCTGAGGAGAACCATGGCTGGTTGTTAGGTTTTTGTTGGAATTTTTTGGATGGTCTGAATCGGTCTATGCCTACAGTTAACCATTCGGTAAGGTCTGATACTATAGAGGGTACATCCTTTTTAAACATGGAATGCAGAGGTAGATCAGATATGAATGTACGGAAGCTATCCCAGTCAGCCATAAAGTATTGATATACAGTACGGTGGAGAGGTATATCTGAAGACTTATTACATTTCATTTTTATTTTAACTGATACAACTGTGTGATCGGAGGATCCCAGGGGAGATAGGATGGAACATGAACATAGCTCAGGGGAAGTTGTGAGAAAAAGGTCTAGAAGGCTTGCATATTGACCAGTAGTATCGGGCACACGGGTGGGTTCATGAACAATCTGAGTGAGGTCATAGGCAATGGCAAAATCATGACAGAACCTCCCCTCATCATCTGTCTTATTTGATCTTATATAATCCAAGCATGTTTTTATATATTTACGATGAAAAATATTACAATATTAAAATTTGTTTTTCAAAATTGTTTCTTCTCGACAAAAGTCGCTCATTTTTGAACATGGCAAAGAATTGTTTTTTTCATCATTTTTTTCTTAGTGATTGTTTTAGTATTTTGATTTTACACTAATACGGTTTATTTTCATATATTTGCTATCAAATAATAATAATAAAAAAATTTCCTCTGTCCCAACAAATGCTAAAAAATATTGAGTGTTACTTTAACTGTTAGAATTAGTCATATGCCTCAAAAACATTTTGACCAATCGTATATATCCGAGGATATTCATTTTTTAGTGGTCAGTATCTATTTTTTTATGTTAAACTAACAAATACATTTGTTTATACTTCTTATGCAATTATGTTGCAACATAAATAATAAATTATTCTTTAATTTATTGAGTTTTAATGTTACAATATAATTGCATAAAGAAGTATAAACGAATAGTAGTTATTGAAAAATGAACATTGAAATAATCCATGGCAGTGTATTGTCCAGTTTCAAGTTTATTCTCTTTCTCTCCCTCTGTTTCTGTCTTTTTCACTCTTTCTTTCTCTCTCTCTCCATCCACCTCTCCCTCTTTATCACCCCTCTATCTTTTTTTCCTTCCTCTCTCTCTAAGTCCTTCTCTATCCCGCCCCTCACCCCTTCTATCTCTATCTCTCTCTCCCTATCTCTCTTTCCTTCTCCTTCTATTTCTCTCTCTCTCTCTTTATCTCTCCCTTTTCATCTCTTAATGGTCCCTTCTCTCCCCTCCCTCTCCCCCTGTGTCTTTCTCCTCCTCTCTGTCTGTCTCTATCTCTCAATCCCTCTATCTCTGTCTCTTTATCTATCCTCCTCTCTTTTTCTCTCTTTTTATCTCTATATATATATCTCTCTCTCTCTATCTATCCCTCTCACTAATCTCTTTCACCATATTTTAGTCACGTAAATTACTTATAGTGAATAAGGTATTGTCAAAACATGGATAAATCCTATTTTTGTCACCTAAATTACTTACACTGCGAATAGAAAGTTATTTGAAAATGACTGCTAATTAGAACAGCACTGTGAGGAACTTTCTAATTAAATGGATTTTGGCAGCCATTCGATCACAAAATGACATAGCCTTGCTTCATCTGGAGAAGCTGTGACCTTACTACCAGGTGAAAGAACTGCTCGTTCTGCTTAGACATTCAATTTATCCAAACTCCCATGTGCAATATCTCCAAAATATCCACCATGGGAAAAATTTTGCATCAATTGTTGGAAATTGGGAACAGAAAAGTGCTGACTAATCCAAATTCAGGGTGAATAATTTCATTGCCTCATAACTTTTGTAATTTAGTTACATCAGATATTCAAATTAATTATAAGAATTCCAGCTGGTTGAGTGAACGAGCTATTCTTATAGCTCAAAATAAAGATGTCCATGAAGTTAATGATATTATTCAGTTTAAAATTCCAAATCCAATAGAAGTCTGTTGACACTTTTGTGGAAGCAGTTATTCAACAGAATTTTAAAATTCACTAGATTTGCCAGGAATGCCACCACATGTACGGCAATTGAAAATTGGTATACCAATTATCATGTTGTGAAGTATCAACCAGCTCAAGCTTTGCAACGGCAAGCAATTTGCAGTGAAAAAATTAATGAACAACATCATAAAAGCAACACTTTTGACAGGGCCATTCAAAGGTGAAGATGTCCTCATTCCACGCATTCCTATGATTCCACCAATTGCAATTCTCAATCCGATTGTTGTTTGCAATCACCATCAACAAAGCCCATCGACAATTTTTACAATTGTGAGGCTTACATCTACATACTGACTGTTTCTCACACGGGCAATTGTATGTTGCATGTTCTAGAGTAGATAAACCAGAAAATCTCTATATCTGCTCAGAAAATGGAACAACAAAAATATTGTGGAGCCGCAAGTACTGGAAAATTAAGCATATAAGGAACATGTATTTTCTTTTTCTTTTTTTAAATTTTTAAATTTTTTCCATTTCACTAAATTGAGCCACAACAATGCGTGGTAGCGTACAGCTAGTATATATATATATATATATATATATATATATATATATATATATATATATATATATATATATATATCTATGAACCTGAATAGGAGAGCAAAACTATCTAGATAGTAGAAGCTCTACACGGTTAAGAGGATCAATTCATATGTTAAATTAAAAACATGATGGATGAAAGTTACATAGAACTTTATTGTATCATCAGATCAATATATCTCTATCTCTATTCTTTTCTTTCTTTCTTCTATCTATTCTATCTATCTATCTATTTTATATTTATCTTCTTCTATCTATCTATCTATCTATCTATCTATCTATCTATCTATCTATCTCCTTCTATTTATTATTATTTTTTACTTAATAAAATAGGAAATTTTTTCTCCCCTTCACAAAATGACAGTATAGCTTTACAAATGATGCTCCCATATATAAATCAAAATTGCTCACACTAACTGGCATTACTCAATGAATGTTTTCCAGCTTTTATTCAATTTTATACTGAATCACAAGTTGCTACATTATTTATAAAGAGAGTAACTATTCCAAACAAGTCATAGCGAACCATAGTAGAAGGATAACTCACTCACTAAATATTTTTACTATGACTAGCTCAGTTAAGACCGGGATAAATATTTCATAGTATTGATTTTAGAGTCACATCCGTCATTATTTCTATTTTTGGCTATCCACATTTTCCCTCTTTCATACACATAATTATCTACTAAAATTATAAAGGCTCCCTTAATCATTTGCTCCTTCATTTTTCAGTGATTTCATTGGTTGAATACTTACATTCTGTCATTCCATAGTTTTCAATTAAATATTCAAAATGGCATCACTGATTTCTTAAAACAAATACAAAATCATTGCTATGGTTTACTCTTTTAGACTTTGCTTGCATTCGAATCTAAATTATGTTTTTGATTTCAATATTTCAATTCAGTTCTTATTTGCAAAAAATGAAAAAAAAATAATACCAAAACTAAATATAATCTCTTGAAGTAAAAACGAGCAATCAAATTAAATGTTTGCACACACACAAAAAAAATGACTTTGCTAACATTGACTTTTTGCATGTTTTTCTTTTTTTATACTTTAATTGCATTGAAAAGCAAAAACAAATATAAAATCATCGCTATCATTTACTCTTTCAGACTTTGCATTCACATTTAAATTATGTTCTTTTTTTCAATATTTCATTTTGTTTTATATATATATATATATATGAAAACATGTACAATCCATACATATAAATAAACCCAACTAGAATATCAGGGTCAGATTATGAATAGCCATTGATCCTTTTTTTTACAACATTGATCAGATCCACTATTCTAGAACGGGATGTTTCTGTTCAGTCTCAAGAGATAATGGATACCCCTGTAACAGTAGCTGCACATGTAATTGTCAGGCAAGGGTTGGGTCCAGTTGCAAGAGGAGGCCCAACAATGCCGAGTAAGTGGAGAGCACATACAACAACTGAACTTCCCAAATAGTCACCCATTTTAGTACTAACCAGGCTCAATGTTGCCTAACTTAAATAAATGATCTGAAGAGAACCAGCGTGTCAACATGATCAAATAATCAAAGTTTAATTTGCATTTTGTTGTGTGAGGGGGATTCTCTTAATGAATCTGTTCTAGCTTTGTACTATATTTCAAGCAAGCAATTTTGGTGCAATTTGAAAAGAATATTTAATAATATTTTTCTTACTTTACATTCCTTATATCTCCTTAGGCAACACCGAGAAACGGGTCCTGCTAGTATATATATTCTTTTAAATTTAAACCAAATTTTGGGTAATAGCTTCATAATGTATGCATTATTAGAGATCAAAATGTCTTAAGTTGAGAAAATTTATTACCATAATTATTTTTTTTAATACCTACAGAAACTAGTGTTTCATCCTTTCGGGAATCATCAGTGCAGGGTGTCATGATTACTGCCGGTCGGGAGATTCGAACCTGGCAATGAAGCCATATCTGACTCCATTAGCAAGGAACAAACCCACATAGCCAACATTAACCACGAGAAATACAGTTGAAATTTAAACATTTATTTTTAAATGTCAAGATGGTGATAGTGATCTAATGATTATGACATCGTGATTTGCGCATGTAAGCTAAATTGGCCGATATTTAACTTCAACTTTTAGTGCTCAACAATAAGAACCGAGTTTTTAAAGGGG
>NC_136483.1:116729801-116739801 GCF_053919585.1 Euprymna scolopes
GATATATATATATATATATATACCTTATAAACCTTATATATATATAAGCATATATATATATACATGTATTTATATACATGTTAATGTTTATCTATCTATCTACCTATCGATATATATATATATATATATATATATATATATATATATATATATATATATATATATATATATCGATAGGTAGATATATAGTTTTTTTTGTTTTATTTGTATTCCTTGAATTTGAATAATTAAAATTTTGTATACCTTCCTTATAGGTGTTTTTTTTTTAAATTTGAATAAATTTTCAATATCAAGATTTTTATTATATATATAGCTGTCCCTTCCTATGGACTAACACTTGATCTATATATGAAATACATAGATATTTGAATATTCTATTCAATCTACTTTATTTCTCAAGACTGAGTTAATAAAAAAGTTAAGAATAATAATTTTCATCTCGCCAATAAACCGTTTAAATAAGCTATAGTAAATCTTTCTTGTAGTCTCTTGATTTTACTGGATTCTAGGACAAGAATTCATCTAGTCTGGTGGCATGTCCAGCTTAGTGCTGTTACTATAGACAACATTACTTGGAGAAGGTACACCATTCCTCGTATAAGCCACTGTGGGTTAGCCATATCAAGGCGATCTTATTTGAGCCGCGAATACTGTGTGATTGTGACTATTTAGTCAGGGTTTACTTATAAAGTAAAGGTTTCCTCATGCCAGGTTGTCCTAACAAATCCCTGTACAGAGAGATCTTAAACATTCGAGGACAGTGATATATATATATATATATATATATATATATATATATATATATATATATATATATATATATATATATATATATATATATATATATATATATATATAAGGGAGAAAATGTCTGCTCAAATTGTATAAAAATAATTAGAAAATAATTTTCTGTGAAAAACGCTCATCATTTTAGATAGATTATATATCTCCTTCAGGTATTCAATATTTATTCCATTTGACCATACCATAGTTTTTTTAACTAGCTTCTCCTTGTTATTTCGGTTGTGATTTTCACATATAAAAACAGTGTAGACTCGCCCCTCCCCTCCTTCCCTTTCTAGAAGTTCATAAGAAATGAATTTCCTCTGCCTTTTCTTTTTTTTCTTTGTTTTCTTTTCCTCTTGAGCGTTCTTTTCTCTTTCAATGGTCTTTTCTTTTTTATTTTTAATGCTACCGTTAATATAAAATCATAATGTTTAGCTTCAACATATTTAAAAAAGGTATATAATATATCGTAACGTCATATTGAATAAATAATGTTTTTTACACTAAACACTATTTTCTACTCATGTTCATACCATATATATATATATATATATATATATATATATATATATATATATATATATATATATATATATATATATATATATATATATATATATATGTGTGTGTGTGTGCTTTACTCGGTCTCAAAAGGCGATCCTTCCAGGCATTTCGTCCTCTTTCATGAGAGACAGGTTTATTGTCAATTATCAGAGGTGCCCCTATTTGAGAATGCTGATGCGTGTCCCATCTGGGCTATTTTTAAAAATTTTCCAGAATATTCCTTGGGAGAGCTGGGTTAGTCATGTGAAAAACCAACCTTGTTGCATATTTAGTTAGTTTTCCTGGAAAAAACGGTGTATATATATATATATATATATATATATATATATATATATATATATATATATATATATATATATATATTATGGCGATCACTTTTTGTTCTGTCTTTTTATTTTTTATTCCTTAAATCACTTTAGAATTCTGACGAAATGTGTTAATATCAAAACAGTGGTCGATTTGTGTAGACATTTCCTAATGTTGATGTAATTTTATTTATAAAAGCTCTACTCACATATTGAGCACTTATGAAAAAAAAATTGTTCATTTTAATTCATGTTATTCATATATTTGAACTTATATTAAACATTAAAACATGTTTCCTTGTTCAAGCACATATCACTTCTGTTGGTATTTGTTTGAGCATAGAAACATGAATAAACTTGTGTTGACTAATTTTACTGTTTACTTATAAAGTTCTACCTTGCATTGAGCACTTTTGAAAAATATTAGTTTTTAAGTCCATTTTATCAATATATTTGAACTTGCTTAATCACTTATATATATATATATATATATATATATATATATATATATATATATATATATATATATATTCTTCAGAGATTAAACCCAACAATATTCAGGAAACTAGTTAGATGATTTTCCTTTTTCTAAATCCATACAGATAAATTTAAAATGTTTCTCACAACAGTCTTTTTCCTTTCTTTCTTTTTCTTACCTCTATATTTTCTTCCTTCTTTTATCTGTCTCTTTTTCCCTTTCTTTTTATTTTTATTCTATTACTTGGTTTTTCTTTGTTCTTCTTTTTTTTCCGTCTGGTTCTTCTTAAAATTTAAAATAATGATATCAAATAAATCGTTTGCGATAGGTATTCGATTTTGTCAAAAATGGTTGATAGACTGTAAAAAAAATTTTTTTTTTGAAAATTTTTATATTGTATTCTTCAATTTCATTCTTTTATGATAAGCAAAAATGTATAAAATAAAACTCCAACTAGTTTAATTTTTTACAAATTTTCCCCATCCCAAAATGAACAATTCTCTTTCTCCATTTTTTAATGCATGTATATTTTTTTTTTTACAATTCATCTTTCTCTAAACAAGATTTTCAAATATTTGAAATTTTTTTTTCTCAATAACACACACATGCATACAAACACACATATATGTAATTTTAGATCTTAGAAATGGGTTATAGACTTTAGGTTTTTCTTTTTCATTCTTTGTTATTCTCTTCTTATTCTCAACTTTTTCATTTCCGGTTTCTTCTTCTTCTTCTTCTTCTTCTTCTTCTTGGACTTGTCTCTGTTCTTATCTTTCTTCCATAACAATCTTTAGTCTTGCATGGTTTTATAGTTAAATTGAAAAAAAAAAAAAAAAAGAAAGAAAATACACAGTTAATATTTGAAAGAACAAAAACTATTTTTTTTTATCGAAATGTTAAATTTATCTAGAATCATAGAATCTTCAGAAAACTTGATGATTATTTTTCAATTTCTTATATGCAGAAGGGAAATACCATATATATATATATATATATATATATATATATATATATATATATATATATATATATATATATATATATGCATTAAACATTTAAAAAAAATCTAAACCTTAAATTTTTATAGAATTATATTATTAAAAAAAATCTTTATTGATGTTTATATTTAAATTGCTTATTTATGGTGAGCGAATTATTGTCAGTGAGAGAATTACAATTAGCAATAAAAATAACTGAATTGATAATTTGAAAGAAAAAATATGTTTATATATATATATATATATATATATATATATATATATATATATATATATATATATATATATATATAAAGAAAAAATATGGTAAAAAAAGACAACCTGGAAAATTTTAGATTTCCTCATGTGTCATTCATTTCAGAACTTACTGAACAAAATGAAAACAAATAGTCTTTAAGAGTGGAAACCTCGCATATAGCCACTATGTGGTCTTAGGCAATATATAAAAACACTTTTTTTGTTGCACAAAAAAATCTCTGAAAAGAAAGAAATGCGTCAAGTTCTAAAGTTTTTTAACACATGCGTATATATATATATATATATATATATATATATATATATATATATATATATATTTGTACGTATGATGGTCGTTTGTATAAATTTCAGATGTTATAGTGTATGTTTGTGAAACCAAGCTCTTTTATCTTTGTAACATGTATATTGTTGATTTTAATTTTTTGGAAATGCCCCTCTTCTTTTTTTACCCCCCCCAAAAAAAATCTCTACTCAAAGGAAGATCTCCGACCACAAGATATTGTAGAACAAAAACCAAAAAAAAAAAAGAAATGAGAAAGAAATTTCACTTTTGAAATCTGATTTTTTGTAAATATGAAAGATTGTGTTACAATCTGTACAGTGTTGTTTTCTTTTATGGATTGTGTTGGACCTCACTAAACTAATAACTTATGTGATTAAGTAATTGACACTAATTATAATTGAAGAATAAAATCACAGACGGTTGTAAAATCAATTTGTATAATAAATATACAAAAGAAGAAAGGAACACCCAGGGTTAGTATAGTTCTCCATCTTTAAAAGTCATGTACACATATCCATACACACATATATATATATATATATATATATATATATATATATATATATATATATATATATATATATATATATTCAGGTATCTTTGGCTGATATTATGGGATGGCATGTCCGGTTATTCAAACATCTGATATACCTTTCCGACTTTGTAAGGAATGGAGGAATAGAAATGAAAGAAGCCCTCTGTGGTGATTCCTTTTAGGAAAATGGAGAATGTTTTGTCGTAAGGCAACAGTGAATTTAGCACCAGTTCCTGTTGTTTTTGAGAAACTCCCACTAAGAAAGTAGAAAAAAGATGAGACATCTTTTTTCTAATGCACTCTACAAAATTGGCGAGTAGATATTCCAGTTTGCAAATGGTTAAATTTTTAGATAAAATGATTTTTTTTTGTGGAAAAAAAACAAAACAAAATCAACAACAATTATTTTTTCCACACACAAACGGAAAATCTTAAAAAAAAAAAAAAAACACATTTTTTGTGGGGATAAAAAAAACCCCTGTTGAAAATAGTTTAACTAAGCCTTAAACTATTCAAATTCGAGCAGCCTTAAAAATATTCAACGTATTAAAAAAAACAACCACGATAAACTAAAACAAAAACAAAAAATATAATGACCTGCAATATATATATATATATATATATATATATATATATATATATATATATATATATAAAGGAAAGTTAAATTCCTCATCAAAGTTGAGATTGAAGTTTACCTGATGAAAACCAATCCAAATGCAAAGGAAATGACAACTTCTTCCTTGCATCTCTGTGTGAGTAAAAACTACCAACAATGACCGAGATGGAGTTAGACTTGGATTAGTTATGTGGGTAACAATGCCTGCATATCCATCCACCTCTTTTTCTAGTTCAGGTCAGAAGTGAGATCCTAGTTTTCTTTTGTGACTTCTTTGTCACCCGATGCCCAAAACCACATAGAGCTCTTGGGGTTGCACATATCCCCTCGTTTACTTTAAATGTCGACGAATAAGTCTATTTTTTATGATTGAATATACAAATCCATAAGAATGAAATAACCAGTGAAACTTATTTAATTGTCTACTTTGAAATGCAAAACTCTGCAATTATATTGTAAAGCATATTTTGCATATGTATTTTTTTTTTTAATCTCAGAGGATAAAAAATGCTTTTGTGCATATGTTGATAGGCACACAATTTAAAAATGTAATATATGAAGTAAAGTTTTTTTGTTTTCTTTTGGGGGTTGTCCAGTTAAAACTCAAAAACTACCAAAGGTACACTAGCAGTAAAAATAATTTCTTTTTTGTTTGCTATTTATTTATCTTTTTAAAATTTAAAACAGTTTATTATTCTTGTTATTTTTTTACCCCACAAATAATTACCACAAAACAATGTGGCATTAGAAATATTTAAAAGAAATCTACTTTAATTACTTCAGTTTTTTTTTCTTTTGTTGTTGTTGTTTTTGATAAAAACTTGAAGGTTCAAATTTTTTGTTAAGATGGAAGATGTGACTTGCTCAGATAATGTGACATTTTCCACTTCAAACACAAATTTGAATAATACTTAAAAAAAAATTCCTACATTTTTATTTTTTATTTATTTATTTATTTATTTATTAGGACTTTTGAGATGAAGGTTGTTAATTTGGATGATTTGAACTACTGCTCTCACCTGAGTTGTTATTCTCACAACGTTTTGCATGCCGTAATCACAGACCTTCCTCAGGTGCGTCTTGTTAAACTGTGGAATCTGTACAGCATTTTCAAATGAAACTCTTTTCTTAATGCATGAAGATAACTTTCTCTCATTCCATCAGGATCCATGCCACAATGGATAAAAGTGCTAAGTTATAATTATATCTAAGTGATAGTCTTCCAGAGGTTGATAGTTCAATCTGCAGTGCAGACGATACTAAGAATACAATTGTGAATCACGTAAGACTTCTATCAAGTTATGGCTGATGGAATAAGAGTAACCTACCTTCGTGGATTAAATAAAGTGTGCTGTTTGAAATTCTATACAGATTCTCGAGTTTAACAGAAAGATGTACTTGAGAAAGGTCAGAGTTTAAATCGACAGAAGCATTGTGAGGATAATATTCAAGATAATAAAATCCAAACAATACAAATCATTATTATTATTATTATTATTATTATTATTATTATTATTATTATTAATTAATTAATTAATTAATAATATTATTATTATTATTATTATTATTATTATTATTATTATTATTATTATTATTATTATTAATTAGAATTCTCACACCAGTTGTTAGAAGTTATTTCTTGCTAATAAAAACTGGTGGCTACCCTTGATCTTTGAATTGTGATCATCTCAGCGCTGTAGGGTTGAAGATTTCTTGATGATAGACTTTAAGCAACAATGATAATGTCTTGAGATAGGCACTTGTTGACATTGAAAGGAAACCTTTGTGGTTGCTAATTTTGATAACATTTACACCGGTAAGTGATTATGACAACTTTATTTTATCTTAATTGTTGTCCTGGCATGGTGCAGGTAGGAATTTAGAGACAACCTCAGTTTGTAGTCTGAAAAATAAGACTACATTTTAAACGTCCTGCTCAATTTGCTCAGAGTTGATTTTTCACTTAATTTTTTTTTTAGAAAGATTCTGACTTCTACTTTAAAAAAAAAGCATCCACATGCTTGTCAAACCTCACCTACTGATCTTGCCAGACAACGACTTGCTAATGTTGTCTGTGAATGATTCAACCCCATTAATATACATCATGAGTGACAGCAAGTCTCCCCAGATTTTTAGTTATTATTATTATTATTGTTATTACTACTACTACTATTACTACTACTATTGGATTTGTTTTAAAAATTCATTAATACAGAATTATCAAAAATGTTAAAAAAAAAACATTAAAAACCAGAAATACTGAAGGTAGTGAAACAAAAAACAATCTAAAAAACTGGCAACAAATTTCTTTACTTAACAAAAAATGTAAATTGAAAAGCGAATCCGCTGAGAGCCGTCAACAGGTTTATATATGTTGAAAAGTCAAGAATAGGGATTGAACCTCCCACTTGAAAATGGAAATGGCCTCAAAACAAAGGACAATTTTTAACTCTACGAAAAGAGAAAAATCAAATATACCAACAAAAAAGTGAAATCACATTTTGATTGTCTGGAAACTTTGTTTTTTATGTTTTGTCTGTTAAGGGTAGAACTGGACAGTTTAATGTCGAAAAATGTCGAAAGAATAAGATAAACGATTTTCTTTTAAATGAGAAACACATTCAAAAGGAAAAGAATTCATGGAGAAACTAATAAAAAAAAGAAGTAAATATCATGGAAAAAATAAAAGAATTCAAGGCATCATACGTACACACCATGTCGGATTTACATATATGCTTTGCCTTTAAATCTAGTAGGGACGTCCATAACATTAAATGTCTGATTTTCAAAAAAAAAAATAAAATAAAATACTTGCAGGGTTTATGCATATTTTTCTGACACCTACACCTGTTTAACCTTTTGGGGAGGATTTGTGAAACTGTGAATTTAGCAGAGCCCTAAATTTAGCACAACCCTAAATTAAAAACAAAATGGCATATAATATAAATATAAACCTTATCAATAATTTATATATATATATTTTTTATTACATTTTCATCCCCAGCAAAGCACAATGCCACTTTGATGTAGGGGGTTACTATGTAGGGGGTTGAGTAGCAAGATGTCTGTTCACATTACACTTTAACTTATGCATGTCAGTACAGTGGGGGAAGCAGGAAACTGGAAAGGAATTCCAAAGTCTAACAGTTCTGGGGAAGAAACTATTAGAGTAGAAGGCTTTATTACATCTAGGGATCTCTACTGTGTAGGGGTGGGACTTGTTAATATTCAACAATAATCACACTAACAGATTGATTGTAATCAGATCAACAAAGTTAAGTGCTATTGAGCCTGGTCTATACTTAGATGGGTGACTATTTAGAAATACCAGTTGCTATATGTAAACCTGAGAGAAATGGCTTTAAAAGCTCAGGATTGGCTACTAATCTGAAATGACAATAACAAATGGTCCTGAGCTATTTGTTGGGACCTGTGCCATCTAGACACTGGCCGGCAATGACAGATTTAGATATGAATCAATAATTAAAAGATTTAGAATGGGAGAGATTGTTAATATCAGAAATATCAAGTTCACAGAGGAGTTCTTTTCACTAAGGAGTCGCCACTTATCAAGGCCCGGCGGTCATTTGAGGATAAGGATTAATGCGTGTATGGTAGTCAATGGGATAATATAGTAATCGTTAGTAGTGGAAATTTGGTAAATTGTGTTACTTAAGGGGGACGACTCAACAAGAACTTATTCACATTATCATATTGTAGTCAACTGGAAAGCAGGGAAACGGAAGAAAGTTTCACAGGCGTGCAGTTCTAAGAAAAAGTTTATGTTCAATCCTCGTAAAAATCTCCTCATATTTAGTTTTGTCATCTGATGATTCTCTGCCTAGTCATGATTTTTGCTGTTGTTAAAAACATGCTCACCATAAGTGAGTGAGAAATACTTAGGACTATTGCTATATTTGGAAAAAGTGATTCTAAGCTATTACTTCTGTCTGCTAACTGATGAGAGAATTGAAGTTACTAACCGCATTTTGTGGAATCCATAATGTGAGTTTTGAGTAATGATGAGGAGTGAACTAAAACAAGGTTTGTTTTCGTTTGGAATGCAGTGTTTTTGAAGACCTGAGGGGATATCCACAAATATACAAATCGGACTGAACCACTACTTTACAAATTTAACCACACCATCCACAAATATACAAATCCAACTGCTATATCCACTCGTATAAAAATCCAACTTCAATATTCACCACTACACAAATCTAACCAGAACATCCATCCCTATACAAATTTAACTACAAGATCTACCATTTTACAAATTCAACTGCAGCATCCACTAGTACGACATTGGTCACGCGTATGTTATGGATAAAAAATAGAATACAATATCAGACAATATGAAAGTTAAAACAATAAAACGCAAAAATATGATAGAATTTTTATATGGATGTCATGCTTCACTGATATTTTGGTTGCGTTATCTTCAGACTGTAATATGCATATCCATACAACCCATACCCATAATATACAGTGTATACATGTGTGTGCTCACGCTCACAAAATAAAAAGAATACACATAAGTAAACGGTGGTCTATTTTAATGTACGACAATGTTTTTTTTTAATGGTTACACATGTTTGTGTAGATAGAGTTATTAAATGAAAGGGTTCTTAATTATCTTTGGGGCTGGGAACATAGAAATTCCATCCCTATATGTCATTTTCTCTTTGTGGATCTTCTATCTTACCAACTCTGTAGATGATTATAAACCCTTTCATCTGATAATGGTATCTTTTATTATATAGAGGGAAATGTCTGTGTGTTTGTTTGTATGTCCGCCAAAAACGTTTGTCATCTGCATGAATCTGGTATCATTAGAAAGACTGATCTCTTGGACATATGATATCAAAAAATTAGAAAAAAAATCGTCAATTATTTCATGTAGAAATGTTTTGTTTGAAAGGAGGGATCAGGTAAAACTCTGTAAATCGCACATGCGCGAGCAGTCGATTCGTTGTTTCATTTTAGAAGGCTAAATTTGTAACATCATAACATCTGTCATCGTAGGCCCATCAATAATGTGTTTGCTTACAAACTTAAGTTATGCGGGTTCGCGCTCAGCATGCGGCATATTGTTTCCTTTTTTTTTTTTTCTTACAAAATTTTGTTTTTTGTATTTTTTGCTTGGCTGATGGCACAGAAGTCCGATTTTT